>NW_022990068.1:0-75000 GCF_902827175.1 Gymnodraco acuticeps | reverse complement strand
CTGGGAGTACGCTTATTCCGGGTCTACATGTGTTTTGTAGACTTGGAGAAGGCGTATGACCGAAGTTCCCCAGGGAGTTACTGTGGGAGGTGCTGCGGGAGTATGGGTGGTGAGGGGGTCTCTACTCAGGGCCATCCAATCTCTGTACTCCCAAAGCGAGAGCTGTGTCCGGGTCCTCGGCAGTAAGTCGGACCCATTTCCGGTGAGGGTTGGCCTCCGCCAGGGCTGCGCTTTGTCACCAATCCTGTTTGTAATATACATGGATCGGATCTTTCGAGGTGTAGTCATGGGGAGGGGGTCTGCAGTTCGGTGGACTAAGGATTGCACCACTGCTTTTTGCAGATGATGTGGGTTCTAATGGCTTCATCGGTCTGCGACCTTCAGCACTCACTTGGATCGGTTCGCAACCCGAGGTGTGAAGCGGCTGGGATGAGGATCAGCACCTGCCAAATCTGAGGCCATGGTTTCTCAGCAGGAAACCGATGGGACTGTCCACTCCAGGTAGGGAATGAGTCCTTACCCCAAGTGAAGGAGTGCAAGGTATCTCGGGGGTCTTGTTCTCGAGCTGATGGAACAATGGAGCGTGAGATGGGCCGGAGACATCGGAGCAGCGGGCGCGGGACTGCAGTCGGCTTTATACCGCACCGTTGTGACGAAAAGGGAGCTGAGCCAGAAGGCAAAGCTCTCAGTCTTCCGGGCCATTTTCGTTCCTACCCTCACCTATGGTCATGAAGGATGGGTTCATGACCGAAAGACGAGATCGCGGATACAAGCGGCCGAAGATGGGTTTTCTCCGCAGGGTGGCTGGTGTCTCCCTTAGGGATAAGGTGAGAAGTTCGGTCATCAGGGAGGGACTCGGAGTTGAGCCGCTCCTCCTTCGCGTCGAAGGAGCCAGTTGAGGTGGTTCGGGCACCTAGTTAGGATGCCACCTGGGCCGCCTCCCTAGGGAGGTGTTCCAGGCACGTCCAGCTGGGAAGAGAGACCAAGGGGTAGACCTAGGACCAGGTGGAGGGATTATATCTCTTCGCTAGCCTGGGAGCGCCTTGGGATCCCCCAGTCAGAGCTGGTGCTGATGTCGCCAGGGAAAAGAAAGTTTGGGGCTCTCTGCTGGAACTGCTACCCACCGCGACCCGACCACGGATAAGCGGAAGAGAAGATGGATGGATGGATGAAAAGGTGGGGTAGGTAATTTTGGAGAAACCAGCTCGAGTGCGCTAGAATTTGAAAATACACAGCCGGAGAAATCTGCCACTTCCTTACAGAGCCCCTCCTCCAACACACACGAACACGCACCATGACCAATGAGGGCACGAGATAAGTTTGCTGCCCAGATGGAAGGGCTGACAGGCAGGTAGGGCCATCCAGTTACTTAGCCGGGCCGGCTCAGATGATTGGTCGTGCTTTTTACAGCGCCACGGCTTCCACTGAGGACATTTTTGTATGGATTTATTGTCAAAGCACTTCAGATATTCATTGCTATCGGGATGTTAAGAGCATTCCATGGAATATAACGACAAGTGTATCTCGAGCCGGTTTCTCAAACTTACCTACCCCACCTTTAAAGTAGAAAAAACTACAAAGTTTTAGGAGTTGTAAAAATACAAGTATGTATAGTAGTATATAAATACTAGTTAATAATAATAAAAAACAAATTATAATAACACAAATTAATACATAACAACAATAATTATTATATTTCAAAATAATTGTAATAGTATTTTTCTAATTATTAATAATCATATTTATAATATTTTTGAAAGAATGTTTTAATAAAAAAATAAAAATGTGTGTGTGTGTGGTGTTTCCATCTTGCCAGTCAAATTTTGTTTACAAAGTTCCTCTTTAATGTTGGATATAAAAGTGTGTGTGTGTGTGTGTGTGTTACAGGGACTCTGGGGGTGAGTCTGTCTCCCTGCAGTGTCCCCGGCTGTCTCCCCTCCTTTGACCTGCCGCCGGGAGACATGGAGATTGGGTTGGGTGAGGAAAGGGCGGAGAGATGGAGGAGGAGAAAACGTGGAAATGTGAAGAAGATTGATTGATTGATTTTTCTGTATTTTATTGTATTTTTTATTATTGTTATTATTGATATTTTACCCATTGTTTTTTCAAATATTTTTACCATATTTTGCCTTTACCAAATATTGTGCTCACTGCGGATATAGTCCCTACTTACTGTATATAAATGTAGTAAATATGTTGGTACCAATTGGATGTCTTTCTCCCACTGTAGGTTAATTAACATCTTGAAATAGAGTGTAAAACTGTTAGGTGTATTACAAATAATCATAATAATAGATTACATTTGTATAGCACCTTTCAAGGGACCCAAAGCCACTTTACATGGTAAACAAACAAACAAAAGGGGCAAATAATAAAATAAATGTTTTTAAATGTAATAAGTAGGAGTGGAAGTAGTGGGACTGTGATAGGTTAGGGGTGAAAGGCCATGGTGAACAAGTTCGTATTAAGTTATAAGAGGTTTTAATTACTGCAAAAGTAGGCTAGTTTTTACTCACAGTTAATGATCTCTTTGAATGAAATTGTTTTGTCCAAAGTTGTTGGGACGATACCTGAGAAGTAACCTATGCAGCCTGTTTTCCTGCTGGCATCACATACACATTGTAAATTGGGAAATAAAGCGTCAAAACTGAAATAAGAGGGATAAATGGTATTAAACTCTGTTATTTCTAAACGTTGACTTCATTGTTTTTATCTTCAGGGATCCACGGTGAGCCTGGAATCAAGAGATCGAAGGTGAGTCAACTTACAATAAGAATCTTTTTACCCTTTTTCTGTTAATATTCTCACTTATTCGTCTTAATAATTCCTCTTAATCAGATGGCGTCCGCTGACGAGGTGGTGAAGACCATGATAGATCACATGACCAACAATGACAGCCAATCACATCTGCCGCTCAAGTCAGGTATTTGATTCAAATTAAGCTACAGTGTAAAAAATGGCAATGAAATTCTTCTGACCCAAGCTCCTCCAACAATGCAACATAGTTATATAATAAAATACAACAATTAAATTAAATAATAGTGCAAAAGTCTATATACACGTAAATAGAATATGATATTTAGAATCAGAAACAGGTTTATTACCAGGTAAGTTGGCACGTACGAGGAATTTGACTTGATGTCATGGTGCATACATACAAATTAAAAACACAGATCTAGAACTAGAAAAATATTAAAAATAATACAAAATATAATAAAATATATATATAACAGTATTTACATAGAAATAAAAAATGGAATACAAATCGGAAGTAATAAAACTTTTAATGCATGCTGACATTTATTTTTCACACTCCTTGTTCTTCTTCTGCCACACAGGCAACAGTGTGGTGGTATGTGTGAACAACCTCGGAGCGTTGTCCTGTCTGGAGATGGCTGTTGTTACCAGAGCAACCATCATCTGTCTGGGTAACCGTGGATACAAGAAGTGCTAATTTCCCCCGGTTTTAGGACTCATTCCTGCACCACTCTATTCCCTTTGTTGACCTTGTGACCTCTCGTTAATACTAAACATGGATACAGGATGTGTTGAATAACCAGTGTTTCTACGGTTACAGAGAGTCGCGGTGTGGTGGTTGCCAGGGTGATGTCGGGGTCGTTTATGACATCTCTGGAGATGGTGGGAGTTTCGCTGACCGTGATGACGGTCGACCAGGAAACACTGAGACTGTTTGGTGAGCGCACACACAAATTAAGGATTGCCCTCATGGGGACCTCCATTTTGTCCCCATAAGGGAAGCCAGTCCCCACATGTGACTGTGTAAACAGATGTAGGTCCCCACAAGGATAGTAATGCTAGGTCACACACACACACTGGGCTTTCACTAATTACTAGTTTCTATATACTTTTTATTATTCATTTTTTAAATTTGCATTTTAAGAACATATACACAAAGCATAAATAACAAAAATAAACACATCTAGGTACAAAGATTAACCACATAACAGTTGACAAATCCGAAAACAAATAATAAAATAATACTACTAATAATATTAAAATTATAAGAATATATATATATATACTTATTTAATACAATGACAAATAGGGAAAATGTCAATCCCAGTTTGTTAAATTCAAAATATCTTTAAACTTCTTAGTTTGTTAAATATTCGGATATATATATATATATATATATATATATATATATATATATATATATATTGAATACTTTGCATGGCTGTAAACACTATTCTCTGCCAGTTTTGCATGAAAAACGCCAACTTTCTTATTTAAATCGCCTTTAATTTCATTATTTTGTATATCCAGGCTTCAATCGAACTTGTTTTTGACCTGTACATTTTCTGTTTCCATGTCTGTGAGGTTTATTGTTATTTTGTCGTACACTGTACATCCTATAGATGCTAAGACCAGCGCCCCCGCCTGGCCGAACCTCAGCAGTGTGTGTGTGAGCGGACGCAGCTTCATCACAGAAGCTCCAGAGATGAGCCCCCACCCACAGGACCACACACACAAAGAAGGTGAGGATTCAAGGTTACCTTGGAGGAAAATCTTAAGAGAAACTGATAAATGATTTATGGACAAAGTTTGTCTTTTGTTATATTTAATAAAGTAATAAAGAAAGTCAAAATACGAAATCGATCTCAAATGCAGGAACAGAGCATAACAGAGGATATCAAAGTTCTGCTTACAGTCTCTCTATATATTCATGAGAGGAAACAGCTGGTCCTACATCCCATCATTAAACCATAAAACCCCCTCGTCCTTAACATTTGCATATCCCCCTTTTACTTCCTTTTTACCTCCTGAAATGTAAACCCTTAACATATGTCTCTGTTAAACACATACAAGACTAAAAATACAATTTAACAGAGTAAAAGGCAATCAGAGTATAAGACTATTATGTTTTAAATGATTATATGATCATTTGAAACAACAACCTGCAGTGATGACATGGAGTAATTGGATAAATGATTTATTAACTAAGCCTGTCTTTTTTAATTTCCCGCAGGGCCTCTGAGTCCCGTCATGCGTAAAGCGTTGGTTAAAGTTTGTACCACACTGTTGGAGAAGCAGGAGGAACTGAATGCGTTGGACCGTGCTTCCGGGGACGGAGATTGCGGTAACACTCACGCTCAGGCTGCTAAAGGTACATCATCTACAGAAGCTTTAATGACATTCAAGTGTTTTAAATCGAGATAAAGATGTTTTAAAACGGTCTTTCAGCCATTCAGGAGTGGCTCCAGGATCATGTGGTTCCTGGTTGCCCTGGGCGACTGTTGTCAGTCCTCGCTGGATTGGTCCAGGAGAAAATGGGCGGGTCTTCAGGAGCGGTACGTTTTCTAACATATTCTACAAAAAAAAAGGCTAACTGACGTATTAAGTGTATTCTATAACTTATTTTTTTGTGTATTTGATAGATAATACTCTATAAATGTATATCTTTTTACTGTTGAAGTGTTTTCAAATGTTCATTTCACTGTTTTTTCAGATTTCAGATCAATAAATCAAATCTTTAATCTAGATTTTAACAGATTTTGACATAAAGTTGGAATTAAACACTCTACTTCTCTCTCTCACACACACACACACACACACACACACACACACACTCACTCACTCACTCACTCACTCACTCACTCACTCACACTCACTCACTCACTCACTCACTCACTCACTCACTCACTCACACTCTCTTCTTCATGTGTGTGTGTTACAGTTGTACAGTCTGTTCCTGACGGCGGCGGCAGGTCATGTGACCGAAGGGCAGAGCAACGGTGCAGCCTGGGCTACTGCAATGCATGCTGGGACACAGGCCATGAAGAAGTAATGCCTTGTTTACATGCTGCTGTAACACATTATTTTTTCAATTTCACATCAATAAAGTATGTATATTCTTATTATATAATCACCTCTGTGGTACTGAAGACACTGTTATGTTATGTCAGAAGTTAGTCAATTATTTATTTTAGTTTATTTTGGTTATCATTTCTCACGAGAAAACACATTTATTTCTCAGTTTTAAGGATTTTAACCCTCTTAGTATACGTCACAAATAACTTCTTGTCCAAACTAAAACTCACCATGCACTCTAGAAGCTTGTGTTCAATATGTTTGTAATTAAATACATTAATAAACACAACCACAATAAAGTTAATTGATAGGTCAAACAGCAACAACAACAAGCAAATTGATTAACCATCTGTAACTCTTTTCAGGTATGGCGGTGCTGACGTTGGAGACAGAACGATGGTGAGTTATCGTCTCATTTCTCTGCATCTTTTCTAGTTTAAAACATATTTTCTGGACATACTATTTATCCGTTCCTCAGCAGCAAGATAGTCATTAAAAAGCTTCTTAAATCTCTTTTCCTCCTCGCTAGTTGGATGCTTTGTGTCCTGCTGTGGATGAGCTGATGAAGCTGAAAACAGCTCCACCCGGTGGACAGCTGGCTGTACTGCAGAATGCTGTGAAGGTAACATACACATTTATGTTTAATTATAAGACTTCCTTCTCCCAAATCTGTCTGTAAAAATACATATTTAAAATTCCCCATTACTAGTGTATCCATCCAACAAAATCAAGTAGAAACTAATGATTGGGAATTTTGTGGAACATTATATTCACATTTGATCTAACATATTATCCAATGTCTGCATTCTGAAGCTTTATTGTACGATGTATATACTTTTGGATTGCAACATTGTAATTAGAGCAGTTTTTGTATGGATAAGGATGACTTTTTGTTTAACAATATTCTTATTTTTTACATTTTATAAAATCAAATCTAATTATTTGAAAGTAAATCCTATGTTGTGTGTATTTTATAATGAGCTTCGTTCCTTTATAAGGGCCCTTAAGTTCATACAAAATAAGAATGGGACAAAAATGTATTCAGTAGAAAAGATGATTATGATTTACATAGAAAGCCTCATTTCCTATTTTTATTTATTATTATTCCTTTATTTGTTTATTTCTGCCTTTTTTTGGCTTTGCACTTGGTTCTGAAAGCTAGTTTTGAACATATTAATTATTAAATAAAAAGAGAGACTTCCTGCAGTGCCACCAGATTGATTTGTACTTTTTACATGCCTTGTCTTTTTTCCGTCCCTCTCTCTCTCTCTCTAGAAAGCGTCCTTGGGGGCGGAGTCGACCCTTGACCTCACAGCGATGGCGGGTCGGGCGAGCTACATCGCGGCGGAGCGAGTCTCGCTGCCTGACCCCGGAGCCGTCGCCGTGGCAACCATCATGAGAACCGTGATGGAGACCCTGGAGGAAGAGAAGAAGAAGTAAAAACAGCAAAGAGTATCGGAGAAGATTATCACTATCCCAATACAGTGATGTGGAGTTCTCTGAAGCACATTCAAAGCTATTTTTCATAGCTTTCATACAGTGAATGAACAGGAACAAGGTACTTTATAAACAGAACATCTTGCTTAAAGCAGCTAGCAGTGATGTAAGATTAGTAAAAAACCAGTGGTCCTTAACAATTACTTAACAAGCTTAGAAATACTGCAAATAGAATCATGTCTAGTAAGTTTTAAATCAATTGTAGTAATAATGGATCTGTATTATTACTTCATCACTATCACCAGGCTAATACTAGGATTATGTGAGCAATTACTGTGATTTTGAGGTCTCTGAAGCACTTTCAAGCTCATTTCCATAGCTTTTACACAGTGAATGAAAGATATATATAAATATTGTGTATTTAAGATTTAGTAAAGGGTAAAAACAAGAGGAAAAACCTTGGTATGATCCTTTAAAATGTGATTAGCAAGCTCAGAAATGCTGTTTATACAATCAAAGTTTAGCAAGACTTAAATAGTTATTGTTATAATGCATCTTAATTATTATTTAGATGACCTTTTGAAACATAAAATATGTGTATAAGTCAGTCCTTTAACATACCTTGTTACTACCAATGAAATACAAAATAACACCAGTTCCTACATTTCCCATGATGCAACTTGGTAGTTTGTTGTCTATCTTCATAATGAATGTATGTAAAATAGTAAAAAAGTCAAATATCATTACATTTATTATCATGTTTCGTAATCTCTGTGTAGCAAATGCTGTTCAGGGAATTCAAATGCACTTTCTTAAAACAACATTGTTAATTCTAATGAATAAAATGACAATTAAACTGTAAATAATAAACAGTAAATAAACAACTAAATGTGTGTTTTATGATTTAACAAAAACATCTGCAAATATTTTTCTTCTTTCTTTCAACGCTTCTTTCTTACTTTAATTTGCCTCGCCAACTTACATTACATTACATTTAGCTGACGCTTTTATCCAAAGCGACTTACAATAAGTACATTCGACCAGGAAGACACAACCTTGAAGAAAACAGAATCATATAAGTACATCAGGGGCCTATACTACGAAGCTGGTTCAACCTAACCTGGATATGTTTGAGTTAGCCGGTTGGCCTAATCCAAAACATACGCGCTGTCGCTAAACTGTACTACGACGCTGGTTATCAAGTGGATCGCTCAAGCCAGCCGTGTCCTATCTAGTTAGGTGCGCGTTCACATGAAAGGGGTGGTATCTGGAGCATTCGACCAATCACAAACATGGAGAAGCGCACTGACAGCGCAGCGTCATACTTCCTGAATGAAAAGTGAACTTTAATACTAGTCAAAAATGAAGAAGTTAAACTTTAAACATCCATGACTTAAACGCTTGATCCAGGATCAAAGCCACAGAGCTGCACCTGCAAGGTGAATACAGCTGGTGACAGAACAAGTGTTTGAATGCGTACATTAACAGGTTTATGATATCACTGCCCCGTCTAACACACGATCTGACTTTAATTACATTTGTCTCGAGTGTTTCGTCAACTTAATGTGTTGCTTAAAATAATACTTCTGCATACAGTATGTGACACTGAGTGTTGCACGGCCAGATACGGCTCAGCTGACTCAGATAAGGAGATATATGATACATTATGAAGTGATATGCCGCGGACTGTACTTAATGTTACTCTGATCCGGTTACTTATGTCGTGGCAGATATTTAAGTAAGCTTTCTTAACGCTAATGTTATAATAGTCAGATTGCTCTGAAGATGGAGGTGATATTCTATTAATGTTCACGTTCACACAGTCGGTGATTTTTGCCGGCCGTCTTTCCTGCGACGGCAGCTTTTCTGTATTTCCTTTCTCCTGTAATATGACTTGATCGCTTTAAACTCTGCACACTGAGCTCTGATTGGTCAGCAGGCGGTGCTTTCACTGAGTTGAGCTCTTAGCCTGCAACCTAACCTGGTCCCGACCAGGTTAGCCGCTTAGCATAAGTTACCATGGAGATCTAGCCTGCTAAAAAGAGAACCAGCTTCGTAGGACCGGAAAGCCGGAGTTTTCCCTGAATTTAGCCGGCTAAGCGAAAATCCTGCTTCGTAGTATACCCCCCAGGTTAAGGTCATGGTGGATATAGGATCCATTGATGGGAAGAATATTAATTACACGATGTAACAGGGAAAACAGTTGTTGCCTTTTTTAGAGTTATTAGTGCTTCAAGATTAATTATTTAATCAAATGGGGTACATAAGATAAAATAAATAAAACAACTTTGACTTGATAATTTGGTTCACAACATTAGACCTGTCCTCTAATCTCTACTAGAATAAGTATGCATGTTTGGGTGTTTTAACACTCCTGTGATGTACCTAATCTTGATATCCCTTTCATTACAGAGCTGGGAAAATTGTGTATTGATTAGATTCTGAACCATGCACGTCCAATTTTGACTGACTTTAGTTCTAATGTTAATGTCAATTTGACAATTATTTAAATGAACTCTAAATTTCACATGATAATGGATTAGTGTTCCACATTTGTTCCACTAATTTGTTTTACAACCAGGCCAAAGGTAAAGAGAGATATTGATGACCTTGTGTTCCTTTTGTTAGTACGTGGTTCCATTTTGTCTATGGCCTTGGACGGCTTCACTAAAAGTCACCCAGTTCTGCCCTGCTGAAGTCCGGCTGAGTGCAGTCACAGAGATGCTATGGCTGCTCTACATAACATTAATGGTCTGGTCCGAGAATGGACACCATTTCCTGCTCACAGAGAGAATGACGCTCCTCAAACTGCCGCACCTCCTCCTCCAAAGACTCAGGAGGCACACGAACATTACAGCCATTGATACCGTCTCACATGGGTCTGCTCCCCCCACTGAGCCATGAACTGAAAGCATGACATCTGCTTTAAACACTTGGAAGCCTCTCCCTGTCACACCAGCACCAACCCTTGGGTCAGTCAGATGAGAATAACGGCTTCACCAACCTGGTCTCACCAGAATACGTGACTTCACAACTCCTTAACACCGCAGTACGTGGTGGAGTCAAAACTCTGCTACATTTACGTGTCTGCACCACGGAAACAACCCCAATGTAAAGTGAATGAGGCTCCTTTGTCGTGGTTTTATTCTATAAAACGTTTTTAAAATCTACTTTATAGCCATTGGCGGATTTTGCGGGGGGGCAGGGGGGGCATTGCCCCCCCTAGTGGCTGAAATATGTTACAGCATTACTACGTCTAAAACTGTTCCTATACAAATATTTCGTATATCATATTTTAATAAGTTAAGACACTGGTTAATAATATTGTAGCGTGTTCAAGTAACCAAGGGATGTAGTAGTTATCAAATAAGTATAAGATGTGCACAGTTATGATACGTTGACATTATGACAGATAATGTTAATATCCTTAATCATCCAGCAATCCGGCTTAAATACACTACTCTTTAATGTATTACCCATGCACAGACAGACCTAAAATTATGTTTCAAGTACTGGATTAATTTGAGTTTTGGCCCAAAACAAATATGTATAATAATTCGTATAACAATTATGTTGCATATTTGATCCTCAAATTAGATAAGTATAGTTTAAAGAAATTGCTATTCTATATTCAACATTAGATAAACACAGAAGAAATCTTTCCAAGTACCATAAGTAGATGTTCAGGTAAGTATGGCTAGAATAAATAATTGAGTTAAGTTGGTACAGATCAGTTGTAGCAATTACAAATGTATGAATAAAAGTTTTAAGAATGTTTAATCCTTCCTTTCCAGGTTTTTACAAAAGTCTTTGAATATTTGCATAACTTTTCCTTTTCAGATTGTTAAACATTTTGAGAATTGTTTAGGCTGTCTCAATCATTGTAATTGAATGTTCCAGTCTTATTATGTTGTTCTTAATGTGATTGTTATTGATGTAATTGATGTTGTGTCAGTCCACACTCAAATCTGAAGATTTCCATTGATTTAAGTATTGAACAAAATATTATTAGACTAAGGTTTTTAGGTTATCAAAATTGATAAAAAGAGAGACACTGTTGGGGAATATTTTCCAATGTATCAGTTCATGCTGTCCTGACTGAGCACACGCACCTGTAACCTTGGCTGCTCTGCTCTCAGTGTTTTGTCTCCCTGCTCCTGCCTGTTAGCATCAGCTGATAGGGGTGTTATGATTCTATCTTGTAATGCACAATGTTGATTATTCTCTCTGAACTAGCTAAATACATGGGTCTGGGGTAGAGTTCTTCAGAATTGACGTGGCAACAGAAGTTTCCCCCACACATGCGATATATAAAATGAGAGGAACCAGTTACAAAACGCAAGTGTGAATCAGTCAATGCCTGCCACACAAGGGTATGGCAACCTAAACATTTATTATAACGAGTTTCTGTAACTGTGTACACCCTTCGTGAAAGCTATAGAGAATTAAATGATAAGAAAGTATAATATTCGAAATTAGAAATACTGAAGGAAAAAATATACATTCACAATATAATGTTTACTCCTTTTAAAATGTTAAACGCATGTATGACATAACAGAGGTTAAACTTACGCTGGTTTCTTCTCTCCTCGCTTCACTCTCCGCGTCGTACTGGTTTAGACTTCTCCCAATAGATGTTTAATATGTAGCTAATTTACTGCCAGCATTTGAATATACAACACGACATATTATGATCTCTTTCGCGACCATTGATCCAAAGGAGAAGTCCATCTCAGTTATGACAGGACATTTACATACAGTAAGATAATGGAAAAAACCCAGAGATGGGACACGGAAAGCTGACTGTCCAACACACATGCTTTAAACAATGCTGAAAGCTACACTGATGAAAAGTTTGGAAATAATGGTTTTATCCTCAAAAGAAATACAATTCATATTAAGCTGATGTCCCGACAGGGGTTTAATAACAGGGAGAATACATTTTGAACTAATTAAACCCAAATATCCTGTCTTTCTTTATTTGTTTTACAATCAAAATACGACCCATGGCGAAATATGAACCGAGTCATTGCTTTGTAATCAGCTTAATATGTTTTGTTCAGTTGTATTTTAGATTTTTCTTCTATCTTTCTTTGTTGTTTTTTACTTACCTATACTTTATATAAAAATATGAGGTTTACATTCTGAGAAAAATGCATCTGTTAATTAAATAAGCAGATAGATACAACACAATTAAAAAGAGCTGCATTTTACACAGTGTTTTTACAGTATTTTATGAGCCCTCAAAACGTTTTACATAAACAAGTCAGCATTCACCCGCTGTCACCCATTCATACAGAGGCAGAAATTAACATTCACACATTCAATCACCGTTCAGTCTTACGTCCCAGAGGGGTTTCTTGGGGGAGAACGGAGACAATAACATATAATACATTGAGGCAGTCGGAATAGAAGTAGCTGCAGTGGTGGTTCTAGACTAATTTTACTGGCGGGGCCGTGATCTCTCTAGGTCATCCTCAGACGAGACCTCCATCGTCGCTTCCAGTCATCCCGGTTCTCCATACATCTGGCCAGTTCATTGGTACTTTGTGCTCCTGCGTCGTTCTTGAGTATGTCCACGTATGTTTGTGCGGGACGTCCTCGTGACCGATGCCCGTGTGTTGGTTCCCACAGCACCAATTTGCCGGCTGGCAGCTCTTGATGCCTTTGGCAATGTCCTGCTAGTCTCATTCTCCTGGCTGCAATTTTCTCGCTCACCCTTGGTATTCCCTCGTACAGGATGTTTTTTGTTAAATATACACTCTTGCTGATGTTAAATACTGCTCGCAACATTCTGGTGTAGCATCCGTCTAGAGACTTTTGCAGGGTTGGCTTCAGGGTCCAGCATTCACTGCCATAGAGGAGAGCAGACTCTAGCGTTGCATAGAAGAAGCTGAGTTTGATTTGACGGGGGAGGTTGGAGTTCCATACACTGGTCATGCCGTTCAGGGCCCTCCATGCAAGTGCCTTCCTCCCCTTAAGATCTTGCTCGGTTGAGTTGACCCATGAGCCCAGGTACTTTAAGTCCTTGACTTCTTTAAGCACAGTGCCTTCTGTTGTTGTCAGAGGTGGATGTTCCGGTAAGATGTTATAGGTAATAACCTCAGTTATGGGCCAATCATTTTATGAGAGGCACATTTAATGCAGGAAAAGGAGATTTAAAATGTTTTTGTTTAAAGTCATGGCGCATGAAAAAGCATAAAATACCATTATTGGTGTTATTTAAAGTAACATAGTTTGTGTCAATGACTTTGTTATCATTGTATTAAATAGTTTTAGTTACATTAGGCCAAGATACAGAAGAATAAATTAAGTTTGGGATAATAAGTACATTATTTATGCAGCCAAACTTAGGTTTTATTTAATTTATTGATACTTGTTGGATTTGTTTAAGTTACAACATTTGTTTCAGTAACTTACTTATTCAATTATATTACTGAAAAAAAGCAAAGTAACTTAGTATTTTACATTAATTGCATTATCGTAGATTTATTATTTTGGAGGTGGGCCACAGGGGGGTCCAAGCTCCGCGTCCTTCACGTGTGCTTCACTTTGCATCGACCAATCGGCTCGCTCCTTCCCCAGTGTGAGTGGGACCCAGGTACCCGTCTACAGAAACACGCCTGTTTGCTATCCTCACTCCAAATTGGTGCAACGAGCTCCCTGCTGATATCAGGACAAGGGTTGTCAGCGCTTACAGTACTTTAATACTTATCGGCCTTTTGTTCATGTATGGATACAAACATTGAAACTGACCATGAAGGTTTAAGAAAATTCAGTAAAACTTGTGCACATTTTTTACATTTGACAAGAAACCCTTTCTCTTGTAGCTATATCAATTAAAACAATTAGAAATATAGACATTATAATGAATATATAAATATAATTAATATTATAAGTGGATATGTTTGCCGGACAAGTTTCTCTCATTAGTTAGAAAGTCAACAGGGCAGTGTGTGTTTGCGGTTACATCATGTATAGGATATCCTTAGCAACAATGGATCATATATCCACCATGATAGACCTCTTTGAAATCTGAATTTCAATATTCAAATATTTGTCCGAAGGTGGCTCAAAGAGAGCAGCGACCTCGGGGATGTCTGAGTCTTCACCAGCACATCGAGAGAGACAGAGAGAAGCAGCTGACAGGACGACTCAGGAGAAGTAAGTGTGATTCTGTTCAGACACTTTCATATCATGTTTATTGTGTGTGCAGAGTGCAATATTTTCCTCAACATATATTTCACATATTTTAGTTATCAGATGTGAATTAGTCTTATTTATTTGTCAGACTAAGCATGAAATCAGGTACTTTATAAAAAGTGAGGTATGCAGTCTGTTCTGCAGACGAAACCCCACTATGTTCATGTTTAATAAAATAACCTGAATGGTTCATCTTACATTTGTATTGCTTTGTGTATATACAGCCATCTGATTCTCAGTTAAATGACACCAACATTTATTTTTAAATAGGGAAAGTTCCCCCGTTACACAAAGAAAATAATGCAAACTCTAAATATGTGCTTATAAAAGAAACAATGGGAAACTTAATTATTCATTATTCTCAAAGTTTTATTTCCATTTTGGTTAAATAGCCCATAAAGTCGAACCCACTCTTAAAACATAGGTATTTGATAGTAGCAGAGCATTGAAAGGTGAATAAACAAAATAATAAAATACTATTATCGAACCAGCAGACAGAGAGAGAGACAGAGAGAGAAGCAGCTGACAGGACGACTCAGGAGAATTAAGTGTGATTCTGTTCAGACACTTTCATATTTTGTTTATTTTTGAGAAAGAAATTCTCCTTCAGAATATTTTCCAAAGGGAAGGAACATTTAATGAATCTCATCTCAATCAGAAGCAATGAAATCTAAAACCCTATTATGTTAATTTATTCCCTTAAATCATTTGTTTCTCTTGAAATCACTTGGAATATTTTATGTATTTGTATTAAAATATCAATGTTTCATTTTGAATCATAAACTTGATCTAATGTTCACTTTACCAAGAACGCTGGACATTTATAATGAAAACTAAACAGTCTGAGTCTAGTGGACATAATTGCCCTGAGTTTTATCTTTCAGGCTCATGTTAGGTTTTTAGATCTTTGTGGGCGATGTTTGCAGCCTGTCCCGTAGACATTACTCAGGGCTGAAAACCCCACTATTTTCCTGCTTTAAAAAACGGTGGTAAATCTTAAATGTTTTATTGGAGACGATGTGTATAGACAGCAATCTCCCTCTCACTTCAAATAAACACAATGTAATTTTCATTAGGGTTAGTTCACCCCTAATAAAATAATTAACACACATCTTTTAATCGGGCTTATAAAAGCAACAATACCCAATTTAATTAAGCTAGAATTTCAGTTTATGTCTCTGATAGTAGGAGTACATTGTAATGTGAATAAATAATCTACAAAATATATCACCAGCAACATATTAATACTTATAGCCTCGACAAAAAACAACAACATAAAAAGTCAGTGTTGTTGTGTGGCACTATACAGTTATTGATTAGTTTACAACTGGTCTTTCATTGAAATGAGACATTTCCATGTGCTAAAAATACATGTTATGGTGTGTGCCTGTTACTGCTGGTGCTGCTCAGAATTTGCATTTCCTTAACATGAACTTCCTCATTAAACTGCTGCACTGAAGCGAGTGGTGCAGTCTGTGTTTGTGGTAATTTGACTGAAACATTAGGTTTTTAAAATAATTTAAATGTAACTGACATCATTTATAAGATTTATAAATGATCAATAACAATATTGGTTTCATCTAACAGAACAAAGATGCAGTGGAGTCTGTTTGTGCTCCTTCTGATGGGTAAGTGGATTCTAAATTAAATCACATCTGGAGTCATGAAACTGCTCATAACAATAAAAAGTGGAATAAGTGAACTCAGACCCCCGTTAAGATGAAGGGGATGATGTAAGTGGTGGGGGTGATTCTAGTACTCATGAGTTTGATTTAATGATCAGGCACTGCACTTTCCCTCCTCACCTCATACCTCAAAGATCGCACCTACAGGGTGACTTGGAGAGGGTCGGAGTCCGACCCTTGTCAATTAACCACAGGGGTCCCTCAGGGCTCTGTTCTTGGTCCCCTCCTCTTCTCCGTACACAAACTCGCTCGGATCAGTCATTAGCCCACATGGTTTTTCTTACCACTGCTACGCTGACGACACCCAATTAATTCTGTCCTTTCCCCGCTCAGAGACCCAGGTCGTCGCACGCATCTCTGCTTGTCTAGCTGACATCTCTCAGTGGATGTCTGCTCACCACCTCAAGCTCAACCTTGACAAGACTGAACTGCTTTTCCTTCCGGGAAAAGATTGTCCCACTCTTGACCTAACAATCAACATCGGCCCCTCTGTTGTTTCCCCGACTCAGACTGCAAGGAATCTGGGTGTGACCCTAGATAACAACCTGTCCTTCACTGCAAACATCGCTGCTACAACCCCTTGCTGCAGATACACGCTTTACAACATCAGGAGGCAGACCCGGCGTCATGGGCGGGCCCCATGGGGCCGGGCCCGCCCATACAGGATTTGGGCCTGCTGTTTTAATCAGGGCTGAATACAACATTTTAATTGTTTTATTATTATGTTTATTGTTGTTATTTGTAGGGCTTTGTTAATATTTTTGTTTTAAACTATGTTGAAAGATTGGTTTAATATCATTTTTTTATTTTGCTATGAAATTCTGAATGAAAGGCTGCGCGCAAGACTGGTTTTTCACTGGGTTGAGTCGTGTGGGTTTTTGAGTGAGATGCGGCACAGCAGCCTGTCAGTTTGCTCTTGCTAGGTTAGTTTGGCTATTATCATTTATATTTATCTGCAACAATGGATATCAGGAAGTGGTTAATGAAAGGAATATGGCAACTCAGCGCCAGATGCACATTAGAATAAATCAGTTACGTTACCAACGAGCTAGCAAGCCAGCCAGGGACAAGGGAGGCTGGCAATCAATTATATTTTGAAAATAAATTTACTCTCAAGCCGGCTCTCTCACAAACTCCTGCTCTGTGCGCAAGCAGACCGCTGCACACGCTCTCTGCCTCGCTCAATCTCTCTCTCCCTTTCTCTCCATCGCTCAACCTCACTCCACCTCTCCACCTTGTGTGTGCGCTCTTCAAGTTTGCCTGCGTGCTTGCCCAAGTTGGCACAGCGTTACAAATGTGCCACAAAACCAACCAATGGATGTAGCCTATAATAAGACCGTCAACAGCCTTATGGCAACCTAAAACCCCTCTGTTTCCGTAACAACAATTCACGAGCGCCCTAACAACCGCCCCCCCCAATATGTACGTTTCGGGGTGGGCCCGCCCTTCCTGGTAAATCAAATGCCCGCCCAGAGACGTATGTCTGCCGCCGGGTCTGTCAGGAGGATACGTCCCCAGCTGACCCAGAAAGCGACGCAGGTTCTGGTCCAGACTCTTGTCATCTCACGCCTAGACTACTGCAACTCCCTCCTGGCTGGTCTACCTGCATGTGCCATCCGACCTCTGCAGCTCATCCAGAATGCAGCGGCTCGTCTGGTCTTCAACCTTCCAACATTTTCCCACACCACTCCGCTCCTCCGCTCCCTTCACTGGCTTCCGGTAACTGCTAGAATCCACTTCAAAACAATGGTACTGTCATACCATGCTGCGAATGGATCTGGCCCTTCTTACATCCAGGACATGGTTAAACCGTACACCCCAGCGCGTGCACTTCGCTCTGCATCAGCCAAACGACTCGTTGCGCCCTCGCTGCGAGGGGGAACCAAGTTCCCATCAGCAAAAACACGTGGGTTTGCTATCCTGGCTCCAAAATGGTGGAATGAGCTCCCCATTGAAATCAGGACCGCAGATCGCTTGCACATCTTCCGGCGCAGACTGAAAACTCATCTCTTTCGACTCCACTTCGAGCGTTAGAACGATTAACGAAGCACTTATATACTAATAAAGGACTGGCTTACCTTAAGCCAGTTGAGTAGCACTTGAAATGTTTGGCTCTATGAAACCTGATGTACTTATATGATTCTGTTTTCTTCAATGTTGTATCTTCCTGGTCGAGTGTACTTATTGTAAGTCGCTTTGGATAAAAGCGTCAGCTAAATGCAATGTAATGTAATGATCAGGTGCTTATCATACTGTCAGCTCCATCACTGCAGAATTGTCTCTGTTTTTAGGTCAGTGTTCCTTCTTCACATGTCACCTCTATGAGTACCACTTCATTCAAGAGGGAAAGACCTGGGAGGGAGCCCGGAGTTATTGCAGAGAGAATTTCACTGACCTGGCCACAGTGTCTGACATGAGAGACGTGGAGAGACTGACTAACTCTTCACAGACTACAGACGTCTGGATTGGACTGCACAGCATATCAAGTACCGAGAGGTCGTGGCACTGGTCTCTGCCGGGGGTGGAGTTCGAAGAATCTGAGAAAGAATGGGGGACAAGTCAGCCGGATAATTGGGCTACTGAGGAGAACTGTGTGGTGATAAAAGGTCAACAATGGTACCCTTACCCTTGTAAGAATCACGTTGGGTTCATCTGCTACAATGGTGAGAATACATATCTAATTTTGATATTGTGTGTTAACCTCATGTCATACTGTGTAACAATTTTGAAAATATAATGACACGTATTTTTCCGAATGCATTGTTAAGACAACAATATATTTAAAATAAATGTTTGCTCCTCAGTTTTATATAACATTAATGGTAAATGTCATGATACAATTCTACACATTTTAAATACATGGTGTGTATACGACAGTGGTCAGGTACAGGCCTACTTGTAATGATGCAATGTAACATTATTAAAGGTAACACTTTAATAGACTTTAAACTCAAATTGTTTTAATTTTTCAAATGTTTCCACCAGTTTTTTTAGTTGGAAAACACATTTATTGAGACTAATTCACTTGTAACAATGTGTAATTAATTGTGTCTCTTTTTTCACACAGAACCAAATCAAACATACCACTTTATAGATGAGTACAAGAGCTGGCTTCAGGCTCAGAGCGACTGCAGAGAACATCACACTGACCTGGTCAGTGGAATCAAACAGATCAATTCAACAGAATTCAAGGAAGAAATCAAAAGATCGTCAAATCCAGATAACAAATTGTGGATCGGCCTGTTCAGAGACACCTGGAGTTGGTCAGATGGGAAGAATTTCTCCTTCAGACACTGGGATCCGGACTCATTTAAAGAAGAAGCCTCAAAGACTTGTGCTATGACTACGCCAAATGGAAAATGGAGCTCCGACATCTGCACAAATCAAAAACCCTTCTACTGCTATGACGGTGAGTTTTGAAAAAGTCCTTCAAAGTATTTTCGTTTTTAGTTATATATTTGTACACACATGTTAAATATCCTTTAGTGGAGACTGACAATTATAAAACCCTGAAAGAGCAGAAAGTAATGAATATCATTTAGTCTTGTTTTTGTCCTCACTATTTTTTATCCTGGCTTTTACAAAAGGTGCCACGTCATTTGTTGCCTTAGTTTTCTTTATCAACGGTTTTCATACTATATCTATATATTGTACTTTTGTTTTTAGAGATTTCTATTTATTATAATAACAAATGTTGATTGCATGGTGCTATGTTATTGAAATTCATTGTTTTTCAATAAATGATTAATCTAAGTTTTAAAAAATATCCATTTCAATGACAGACAAAGTGATCCTGATCAAAGAGAGTAAGACTTGGGATGAGGCCCTGACTTACTGCAGAGAGAAGCACCATGACCTGGTCTCCATCACTGACCGTCACCAGCAGAGATGGGTCGAAAAGAGAGCCAAGATGGCCGACACTGAGTTTGTCTGGCTGGGAATGCGCTACACCTGCACTCTGGACCTGTGGTTCTGGGTCATTGATCGTCTGGTCTGCTATTACAACTGGGCCCAACAAGAAAAGACTGAGGGTTGTGACAGGGCTACAGCCATGAAGAGAGATGGAGAGTGGTACAAAAAGGCTGACGATGAAAAGTTTCATTTCATCTGCGCTAAGTAAACCCATTTGTATATTTACTGCAACAAGCTCACTCTTCTCTAATATGTATCTGCTCTCTGGGTTTATTGAATGGCTCTAGTTCAAATATAGAAATCACAGCCTGAAGAGGGGAGAAACTAAATGACTAACAGATTACTAACTGAAATGGAGAAAAAGGGGCGACACTAAAACATACATTTGCCTCTGTGAACATCTGAATTACTTTATGATGTGGACTTGTTATAGTAGTTATTGATATAATGTATATTTATCCTCTCAAAGTGTGAAACCTGTAATCTTCATTTGAATTGTTGTGTCCTATTATATGTTTATGAGGAAAAATATATAAAAAGACAAATCTATAATGTTTTGCTTTCCATAAATATTTTACGTTATGGTTGAAATGTGGTGATGGTTATAATATGTGTATCACTATTTTGTCATATTTACCTTTGTGGAGTTTTAACTGGATGTTTAATTGTCTAAAGCTGAATAAACGATCTGACCCAAAAACAAGGTGTGGTTCTTTCATCCACTGGCTTTAAATAGTCATATTTTACATTTACCTAAGAGGTGCTTATTGGACAGTAAACACATATATAATGTATGGGTATGTAATCGACAATAATTTCTCCATAGCTGTCATTCTTACAAATCAAATGAGGACTTTGTTTGAGTTCACTGACAGTGAATGTGCAGCTTGTCAGCAGGCACCCTACGTAAACAGGAATTAGTCATAGAAGTGGAAGATATTTTTGTTGTTGTGGTTATCTTTCAACACTAGAGGACGCAGTTCAGTTCTTCTGTTGGTGCCTGCTGTCGTTGGGATTTGCCCACTATCTTCCAAACAATTTAAAAATAACTTTCTAATAAAACATTTGCTAAATAGAATGTAATAATTTGACAATACAAATATTTTAATAACCATCTATGGCAAGAGTTTTTAGTTTTGGGGTAGAAATATCTGTGGTGATCTAGGGGGTCCCTAATGACATATCCATCATAATGTGTGGTCCTGTGGGCAGTGGCGGTCGGCCCATAGGGACGCTAAGGGCGCCGCCCCCCCTCTTTCCACATGTTTGATTGTCATTAAAAATAAAAAATAAATATATTTTTAAATCTTTTTTTTTTTTTTTTTTAATGAACAAGGTAAATATTATATAGTTGGTATCAGTAAAATGTATAATCTACAATAACATCTCGTTTAAAATTGTGTTACGATGTCTAAAGTTACTGATAAGTCACATGTTTCCTGCCTGGCCACAGCGTGTATCATTACCCTCTCTCGTCCGGGCGGTAGAAAGGAGCCCTCAGCCAGAGCAGCAGCAGCCAACAAGCTGACTGTTGCTATCTGTATACTATGCCACCGAAACATAATTTCAGCCAATCAGCATCGTCAGATCTGATGCTCAAAGGGCGCCCTGTCAGCGCCCTGGCCTGTGTGTCTGTGAGTTGTTTGGACTCGTATCCAAGGTGACGCTACAGTAGTTGTCGAGGATGGCTGCGTCTGCAGGTGGAGACTCCGGTGATAGTGGATTGCCGGAGCTGTAGATTAACATTTACATGCTTATTGTAGTTGTAAGGGAAATGCCTGTAGCACCATGGAGCTATGTGTGGGCTGGACCTGTATTTTACAGGAAAGGAGTGAGCAGAGGGGCGAGTTGTCGATTCTTGTTCAGTTTTCATCTTCCTCACCCTCTCAAACTTTGAGTTGTGCGCGCTGCTAAAGAGACGCGCTACCATGGAAACCAAACAATGGTGTAGCTGTATTAAAGTCCGAGTGGAAACAGTCGTGAGTAAATCTGATTTTGTCAGAAATCGGGAGAAATATGGGAGAAATATGACACCGGGAGGAAACCGGGAGGGGGCAATGAAATCGGGAGTCTCCCGCGAAAATCGGGAGGGTTGGCAAGTATGACACACACACACACACACACACACACACACACACACACACACACACACACACACACACACACACACACACACACACACACACACACACACACACACACACACACACACACACACATAATGTTCGTATTTAGTCTCCTGATTTTAAATGGGAATTAAATCATTGGAGTGTTCCCAAAGCACCAGTGTTCTGCAGTTTGTGTGGGCCTACTGTACTGTTGCACAGTTTTGGAAGATTCATAGCACATTTTTAAGCCTCAATTTGTCCTCTCCCCCCCCCCCCCCTCTAATATCACCAGAAGTCATAATTTAAGGGGTCATTTCTCAAAAACGGATTCTGGGGGAGGATCCCCCCTGACCACCCTAGTATGGTTTGGTCCCTATTTCCATAGCCCCACCAAAAATATTTTCCACCAGCCGCCACTCACTGCCTGTGGGTATCTGTGCAAGTGTGTGTGGTCATTCTAATTCAAGTGTTATCGTGTGCTGAAGCATTTGGATTTCCTTTTATTTGAACTAGTGGACCAAAGCTGGCATTAGCCCATTCTCAAAGTTCAACTTTTCATGAATATCAATGTAACAGTTGGGCTGCTTTTAAGTGTCAAGAGAACACAGGAAGGAAGTTGTGAGTTATTTTGATCTTGTTCTCTTTAAGTTAAGTCAAAGGCTTTGTATCAGAAATATACAGCAGGTGAAACATGTATTCAGGCCTCTTTATAGAATAAGGACATGAAAACACTGATGCCAAACTGTATTACAAAGGTGGACACTATGACTGTTGCCATGGCAGAGTTATTCAAATAGAGAGAAATATGGGATATGTTTCCTCCTAAGTCAAGAGCAGTCTTTGTTCTAGTTGTGCTGTTTGGATATGTTCATGTAAATGTGATGTTAATATCCCGGGAGCCTTCCTGTGCCACACAGCGACTGCCCCAGTGCTCTGTACATGGCCTGCTGGATCAGTCTGTAATCCCTACTGTATTATGTATATTTATATTTAATATTTTACTTGAAACATGATCTGTGTAGCTTTATAATTACCAGTTAAATAAATTTAATTTGATTGATTAAGTTGATTTGATTTGATAAGTGGTTGTTATCACTATCTTTCTGTTAGAATTCAGGCAATAGTTTCCAATCGTTCCATATCAAGTCTTAAGGGTTTTTATAAGGTGTCCCACACTGGTTTCTTATTTGTTTTGAGAAATTGTTTTTCAAAAGTATCTTGTTTGTGCACGATTATTGCTATTTACTGATCTTGATATACTTTAGGATAATACTATTGAATAGTTATTGGTGTATAAAATGCCTGCACATTTATTTGAATATCCTAGTTCAATAACATGTATGCTATTAAGAGCACTAAACTAAACTGGAGTTACCGCCTGGAACTTGTATGCTTCTGCCAACCAGTCATGGAGCAGTTTACATCCATGTCTGTCCAACATGTCATCGATTCATAATTTTATCCCATCAGAAAGTTGAGTGACTTTGTCATAGTTAACATATTAATTCTTGTTACGGCCACAACATCGTGTTTTGTGAGAGACTTTTGGCCTCTTGACCACAATCAAAGGTCAAACATGTGACAGAAATTGGTTCGTCCTTGAGTCCAAGTGGAAGATTGTGCAAGACTTGAATTAATTCCTCACGTTCTCCTGAGATATAGCATGCACAGGAATGAAGCAGCTGGATGGACAGACTCATAAGAATAGAGACAACAAAGAGATAATGTTTTTGACTTGTGTTTCAGAATAAAGAAACTATGTGACTGAAATTAAAATAATATTGACAAACTTGTAATATGAGGGGCTCAAACACAGCCAGAATGTTTCATTAAAGCTGTTTGACATATGTTAACAAGCAATATCCTAACAAAAATATAAAAAATATAAACATTCAATAGTTATCATTAGTGCATATTTTGGAACGGTACCTTTCTTTCCGTGTGTCAGACAGTCAACAAGGAAGTGTGTTCAACTTTTTTCCCTGTTACATGTAATTGATATTCTTTCCATCAATGGATCCTATATCCACCATGATAGACCTCTTTGACATCTGGATTTTAATATTCAAATGTTTCCCCAAAGGTGGCTCAAAGAGAGCAGCGACCTCGTGGATATCTGAGTCGTCACCAGCACATCGAGAGAGACAGAGAGAAGCAGCTGACAGGACGACTCAGGAGAAGTAAGTGTGATTCTGTTCAGACACTTTCATATTTTGTTTATTTTTGAGAAAGATATTCTCCTTCAGAATATTTTCCAAAGGGAAGGAACATTTAATGAATCTCATCTCAATCAGAAGCAATGAAATCTAAAACCCTTTTATGTTCATTTATTCCCTTAAATCATTTGTTTCTCTTGAAATCACTTGGAATATTTATTTATTGATTAAAAAACTCAGTTTTTATTTTGAATTATAAACTTTATCTAATCTTCACCTTGAAAAAAAAGGGTGGGCACTTTACCAAGAAGCTGGACATTTATAATGAAAACTAAACAGTCTGAGTCTAGTGGAAATGTTTTGCCCTGAGTGTTACCTTTCAGGCTCATGTTAGGTTTTTGGAGCTTTGTGGGCGATGTATGCAGCCTGTCCCGTAGACATTACTCAGGGCTGAAAAACCCACTATTTTCCTGCTTTAAAAAACGGTGGTAAATCTTAAATGTTTTATTGGAGACGATGTGTATACACAGCAATCTCACTCTCACTTCAAATAAACACAATGTAATTTTCATTAGGGTTAGTTTAACTATAATAAAATAATTAACACACATCTTTTAATCGGGCTTATAAAAGCAACAATACACAATGTAATTAAGCTAGAATTTCAGTGTATGTCTCTGATAGTAGGAGTACATTGTAATGTGAATAAATAATCTACAAAATATATCACCAGCAACATATTAATACTTATAGCCTCGACAAAAAAACAAACATAAAAAGACAGTGTTGTTGTGTGGCACTATACAGTTATTGATTAGTTTACAACTGGTCTTTCATTGAAATGAGACATTTCCATGTGCTAAAAATACATGTTATGGTCAAGTCAAGTCAAAGTCAACTTTATTGTCAATCTCAACATATGTTTGTACACACAGAAAGATCGAAATACTGTTTCCCACAGTCCCGAGGTATAAAATAACACATTAAAATACAAGAACACTCAATAATTACAAAAAAACACAAAATAACCGTTTACTTAAAGTAAGCAGGATATATATAAATATATATAAAAACAAAGATGATGTAAATAGTGCAAATGAGAGTGCAACATATTTTCATAGCAGCGTAAAAGTGACTGGTGCTGGATTTGTTGTTGTGTGTGTGTGTGTGTGTGTGTGTGTGTGTGTGTGTGTGTGTGTGTGTGTGTGTGGGGGGGGGGGGGGGGGGGTGTGTTAAAGTCCCGGTCCAGTGGGGGCAGGGTGGAGAGGTGAGATAGAGGGGAGAGAAGGGAGAGAGGGGAGAGGTGGGAGGGGGGAGAGAGTTCAGCCTCCTGACAGCCTGGTGGTGTGTGCCTGTTACTGCTGGTGCTGCTCAGAATTTGCATTTCCTTAACATGAACTTCCTCATTAAACTGCTGCACTGAAGCGAGTGGTGCAGTCTGTGTTTGTGGTCATTTGACTGAAACATTAGGTTTTTTAAATAATTTAAATGTAACCGACATAATTTATAAGATTTATAAATGATCAATAACAATATTGGTTTCCTCTAACAGAGCAAAGATGCAGTGGAGTCTGTTCGTGCTCCTTCTGATGGGTAAGTGGATTCTAAATTAAATCACATCTGGAGTCATGAAACTGCTCATAACAATACAAAGTGGAATAAGTGAACTCAGACCCCCGTTAAGATGAAGGGGATGGTGTAAGAGGTGGGGGTGATTCTAGTACTCATGAGTTTGATTTAATGATCAGATGCTTGTCATACTGTCAGCTCCATCACTGCAGCATTCTCTCTGTTTTTAGGTCAGTGTTCCTTCTCCACATGTCACCTCTATGAGTACCACTTCATTCCTGAGGGAAAGACCTGGGAGGAAGCCCAGAGTTACTGCAGAGAGCATTTCACTGACCTGGCCACAGTGTCTGACATGAGAGACGTGGAGAGACTGACTAACTCTTCACAGACTACAGGCGCCTGGATTGGACTGAGGAGCATCAATGAAAAAAGTATCAAAGAGTGGCACTGGTCTCTGCCGGGGGAGAAGTACTATCCTACTGAATGTGAACCAGGATGGGGTCCAGATGAGCCGAACAATGATGGTAACAATCCTGAGAACTGTGTGGTGATTTGGCCCTCAAAAGAATGGTACGATGTCCCTTGTTCTCTCAGCTTTAAGTTTATCTGCTACAATGGTGAGTATATGTCACTATTAATGCTATATAAATTATATCATACTGTGTAACAATAGTTGACAGATAACTCATGTTGTAGAGTTACATTTAATTTAATTAATTAATTTGATGATACAATTCTACTTGTTTGAATATATTGTAATGGTAAAGTAAAGGCTTATTTTTTTATTATTCAATCTACATGGTGATGGTATTCATTATATTTAACATCATTGTTTAACATGATTTAAGTAAGAGAATTTTTTTTTAAAACTTGTAAAATGTGTCTTTTCATTCTCACAGAAACAGGGCCACAGAAGTTCTTTGTAATTGATGAACCAATGAAGTGGCTTCAGGCTCAGAGCTACTGCAGAGAACATCACACTGACCTGATCAGTGGAATCACACACATCAATGAGTTCAAGAAACAGAATGTCTCTTCTGACTTGTGGATCGGCCTGTTCAGAGACACCTGGAGTTGGTCAGATGGGAAGAATTTCTCTTTCAGACACTGGGATCCGGACTCATTTGAAGAAGAAGCCTCAAAGACTTGTGCTATGACTACGCCAAATGGAAAATGGAGCTCCGACATCTGCGCAAATCAAAAACCCTTCTACTGCTATGACGGTGAGTTTTGAAAAAGTCCTTCAAAGTATTTTAGTTTTTAGTTATATATTTGTACACACATGTTAAATATCCTTTAGTGGAGACTGACAATTATAAAACCCTGAAAGAGCAGAAAGTAATGAATATCATTTCGTCGTGTTTTTGTCCTCACATTTTTTTATCCTGGCTTTTACAAAAGGTGCCACGTCATTTGTTGCCTTAACTTTCTTTATCAACGGTTTTCATACTATATCTATATATTGTACTTTTGTTTTTAGAGATTTCTATTGATTATAATAACAAAGGTTGATTGCATGGTGCTATGTTTTTGAAATTCATTGTTTTTCAATAAATGATTAATCTAAGTTTTAAAAAATATCCATTTCAATGACAGACAAAGTGATCCTGATCAATGAGAGTAAGACTTGGGATGAGGCCCTGACTTACTGCAGAGAGAAGCACCATGACCTGGTCTCCATCACTGACCGTCACCAGCAGAGATGGGTCCAAGAGAAAGCCAAGATGGCCGACACTGAGTTCGTCTGGCTGGGAATGCGCTACACCTGCACTCTGGATCTGTGGTTCTGGCTCATTGATCGTCTGGTCTGCTATCACAACTGGGCCCCAGACCAAATGGATATGTGTGGCATGGCTGGAGTCATGGAGAGAGATGGAAAGTGGTACAAAAAGGCTGACCATAAAAAGTTTCATTTCATCTGCGCTAAGTAAACCCATTGTATATTTACTGCAACAAGCTCACTCTTCTCTAATATGTATCTGCTCTCTGGGTTTATTGAATGGATCTAGTTCAAATATAGAAATCACATCCTGAAGAGGGGAGAAACTAAATTACCAACAGATGATTAAACTGAGGATTAGAAATTGAGAAAAAGGGGTGACACTAAATGTAACATTTTTTTGCCTCTGTGAACATCTGAATTAGTTTATGATGTGGACTTGTTGTAGTAGTTATTGATATAATGCATGTATATGTATCCTCTTAAAGTATGAAACCTGTAATCTTCATTTGAATTGTTGTCTTTTATGTTTATGAGGAAAAATATATAAAAAGACAAATCTATAATGTTTTGCTTTTCATAAATATTTTACATTATGGTTGAAATGTGGTGATGGTTATAATATGTGTATCACTATTGTTGTCATATTTACCTTTGTGGAGTTTTAACTGGATGTTTAATTGTCTAAAACTGAATAAACGACCTGACCCAAAAACAAGGTGTGGTTCTTTCATCCACTGGCTTTAAATAGTCATGTTTTACATTTACCCAAGAGGTGCTTATTGGACAGTAAAAACATATATAATGTATGAGTTTATAATTGTATACACTTGTAAATTGATGGAGATATTTGTGTTGGTTTAGTTATCTTTTAAAGGTCACCTATCATGCTATTTTTAGGCAATAGCATAGGTCTCAGATATATACAAATAAATAAAAAATATGTCTATGAAGTGTTTTTCTCAAAATACCAAACAGATCCCCCATTCTAGCCATGCCTCATATCCCTCTATTTCACTTCCTGTTTCAAAAGTGCTGATTTTCCGTATAAAGCTTAAAAAAGTGTGTCAATTACTTTGTTACTATTAAATTGGTCTTTTGTAGATATTTTTAATTTATTCTTCATATATTCTATTGTGTATTGCTTGGAGGGGGGGGCACCAAATCATAATCTCGTCTAGGGCACCAAAATGTCTAGGGCCGGCCCTGCAACAACCAATAAATTGAGGCAGTCGGAATAGAAGTAGCTGCAGTAGTGGTTCTAGACTAATTTTACTGGCGGGGCCGTGATGGGGTCAATCATTCTATGAGAGGCACATTTAATGCAGGAAGAAGGAGATTTAAAATGTTTTGTTTAAAGTCATGGTGCATGAAAAAACATAAAATACCATTATTGGTGTTTTATTAAAGGTGGGATATGTAATTTAATTCAGAAACACTTTTCGTTATATTCCATGGAATGCTCTTAACATCCCGATAGCAATGAATATCTTAAGTGCTTTGAAAATAAATCATTCAGTCATCTGTGGAAGCCGTGGCGCTGTAAAAAGCACGACCAATCATCTGAGCCGGCCCGGCTAAAGTAACTGGATGGCCTACCTGCCTGTCAGCCGTCCATCTGGGCACAAACTTATCTCGTGCCCTCATTGGTCATGTGCGCGTTCGTGTGTGTTGGAGGAGGGACTCTGTAAGGAAGTCTGAAGGAAGAGGCAGAATTCTTCCGGTTGTGTATTTTCAAATTCTAGCCAGTTTCTCCAAAATGACATACCCCACCTTTAAGTAACAGAGTTTGTGTCAATGACTTTATTATCATTTTATTGTTTTAGTTACTTTGGCCCAAGATACAGAAGAATAAAATAAGTTTGGGATAATAAATACATTATTTAGGTTTTATTTGATTTATTGATACCTATTGGTAATTGTTTTAGTCACAATATTTGTTTCAGTAACTTACTTATTAAATTACATTACTGAAAAAAAGCACAGTAACTTAGTATTTTACATTAATTTAATCATCATAGATTGTTATTGTTCACTTGACATTGACACAAGAACCTGTTCCTTTTCAAATCTGTACACATTTGAATGCCTAGCTTCCAGTTTCTTCGACCAAAGACTTGTGATTTTAAATACATTATATAACTGTTGTACTTTCCCTCTTTACCAAGCCAGTCTGATTGAATGATTGCACAGAGTTTTGTTCTCCGTGTTAAAAAAATAACCTTTTTTGCTAACCCCTCAACCTCCTATGACCTGAAAGCATAAAGGACCAATACAAAATATAGACATAATGGTCTAAGCCAGCGGTTTTCAAAGTGTGAGGTGCGCCTCCCCTGGGGGGCGCCAGAGAGCTTCAGGGGAGGCGCAGCGTGAGAAAAGAAATAACGAGAAACAGTGAAATCTAGCTAGTTAACTTCAGCTAACTTTATGCGAGCGGCAACATGGATCGATTTTTAGTGAAGTTACCTTAAGTGAAAGAAGAGACAGCATCTGGCGGAAAACGTCAGCTTTGTTTTGAAATAAAAGTTGTGGCTCATCGGACATTTATGAGAGAAAATCCCTAATGTCCGAGTGCAAGTGAATGCAGCACAAGACGCGAGCCGCCTTGTAACCCCTCCCCCGGCCCTGGGGTGAGCGTGGAAATGTGATTGGCGGCGATTTCATTTGAACGGGACCGCGCATTTGGACCCAAGTACACGGAAGGTAAGGAATGAGGTATTTGCGGTCTACAATGACAGAGAAGAGACTGTCAAGTTTGGCTGTACTCAGCATTGAATCAAAACGCACTAAAGCTGTTGATCTTAATAAGTTTGTGAGGCGTTTTGCTGAACAAAATGGTAATAGCCGCATTCAGCTGTAATAGCCATGCCAACTTGATGCTCTGCTCACGGATGACTCGATGAGCATAACAAACTGTTAAAATGATGACCTTACGTGTGTAAATATATTTTTTTCTTTGTGGGGGTCTGCCCCAAAAAAACAGTTTTAAGTCCTGAGAAAGTCAAATAAGACGGTGTGTAAAACTACACTGCCCAGCCAAAAAAAAGTAACCACTTTGATTTAACTAGTAATAACCCCTGCAATATAGCAACAACAATAATAATGAAAATAGCAATAACATATGGGAGGGGGGGGGTTCGGCTGTTCTTATGTTCTCTGAGGGGAGGCTCACCTTCCCACACTTTGAAAACCCCTGGTCTAGGCAATGTATTACTGCCCAAATAAAGCTTTAGTGGCAGGCGGTTCCAAACTTTTCAATGTGATCAGAAATATGTGCTTTGGATGTATTAGTGATTCAGATAAATACAAAGTGTATCCACCAGAGAGCAGCAAAACATTTTTTTTAACAAACTAACTGTCCTTAGATTCATATGTTAAAATTAGGGCTGTCAAACGATTACAATTTTTAATCAGATTAATCACAGTTTAAAAATTAATTAATCATGATTAATCACCATTCGAACTATTTTCCAAAATATGCCATTTATTTATGTATATTGTTGTGGGAATGGAAAGATAAATGAAAGAAGGCGGATATATCCATTTAACATACAGTATCTATGTTTATTATAACATTTTCTGCGTGTCAAAATGAAAGACAACCCACACACACCTATCAATCATCAAACCGTGGGGTCTTAATTCATTACGTGTTGATTTCTATCAACGGGGGAGTACTTCAGGAAAGTCGACGGGGGGGGGGGCTAGTGGAGTACTTCTTGACCACAGAGTGTGAACGTTGTGATCAGCTGTTTTAGCGCAGTTCTCCAGTGAAGGGGGGAGTCTCCCTCCGCAGCCGGTTGGCGTAGTTTTGGCACAATTCCGTTGTACAGACCGACGTTAACAGCAGCCCTGTCTGTGCACACGGAGACCGACTCTGTCGTCCGGTGATCTAACCGCCTTCTGGAAAAGCCTCACAAGTACGTCGGTACGCAAATGCGCTTTGTGACACAAGTGACGGTACGCATTTCAGATTACGCATATAACCTGCGTACCAGTTATGTGCACCCCTGTACTACAGCAAAAGTATTCTCCGTCGGGACTTCCTGCAACAACACCACGCCGTTATCAAAGATGTTCTATTGAGAAGACGATCACTACGTGACAAAAGTTTTCAAAACCGTGGCTACTGAAATCAATCTGACTAACTGCTGTCTGTGCAATTTACTCCGCGCGAGTTGGCAGACTTTATTTTGCTTACTTTAACATCATTTTTCATGGTGGGGCTAAGCCATTTCTTGGTATGGGTGTAGCCTACCCCAGCCATACCCTGGCGCTGCCACTGGTGGCACGTATGGGGCGGGCCATTCTGCACATGCGTTAAATGCGTTAAATATTTTAACGCAATTAATTCAAAAAATTAATTACCGCCGTTAACGCGATAATTTTCACAGCACTAGTTAAAATTGTAATAAAACAAGTGAACTCTTATTTTTGTATGTCCTGTGGGCAACAGACAAACATTAACAATTTGTCTAGCTTTTTTAATCAATTGACAGCACTAACATCAACACATTCATTACCATCATAGGCATATCTCAATGAAACGGGATCATATTTTCCCAAACATGACAGAACATGGCTCTCACACCGGCCCCTAATTGTTAGCGACAGGCTAACAGTTTCCACAAAAAACACAATCATACAGAATGTAAGCCAGAATGACATTCAACTGAGCCGAACAATGCAGGTGACGATCCTGAGAACTGTTGCAGACTAAAAAAATAAGTAGTGATTACCATTGTTCTGGTAGACTTAAATGTATCTGCTACAATGCTGAGTATATGTCACTATTAATGCTATATAAATTATATTATACTGTGTAACAATAGTTGACAGATAACTAATGTAATAATAATAATATATTTTATTTCTATAGCGCTTTTCTTGAACCCAAAGACGCTTTACATTTGGGAGGGAGGGAAGACAAACAAAACAAAAACAAAGCCAAAAAGAAACAAAACAAAACAGAAAAGCAGTCAGGAGGAAGTTGATTGAGAAGGGGGGGGGGGGGGCTTATGGATACAGAGTTGAAGATGTGGGTTTCGAGGCGGGACTGGAACAGGGTGAGGGACTCAGACTCACGGAGGTATTTGGGGAGGGAGTTCCAGAGCTTCGGGGCTGCCACAGAGAAGGCTCTGTCCCCGAAGCTCCGGAGTTTGGCCTTGGGGATGGAAAGCAAACTGGCTGAGGTGGATCTGAGGGACCGGGGTGGTTGGTAGAGGATGAGGAGGTCAGTGAGGTAGGGGGGGGGCAGATGGTGGAGGGCTTTGAAAGTGAGGACCAGGAGTTTGTAGTGGATGCGGTGTGAAACGGGGAGCCAGTGGAGTTCTTTGAGGACCGGGGTGATGTGATGCCATGATTTGGTGTGGGTGAGGAGTCTGGCGGCTGCGTTCTGGACACGCTGGAGTCTATTGAGGGATGTAGTGCTGATGCCGTAGAGGAGTGAGTTGCAATAGTCAAGGCGGGAGGAGATGAAGGCGTGAATGAGTCGCTCAGCTGCAGGGCGGGGTAAGAGAGGGATGGAGTTTGGCAATATTGCGGAGGTGGGAAAATGAGGTTTTTACAACTTGACGGATGTGGGGCTCGAGGGAGAGGTTGGGGTCAAATATAACGCCAAGGTTGCGTGCCTGGGTGGAGGAGGAAACAGGGGTGCCATCAATGGTGACTGTCAGGTTGGGGGTTTTGCTGAGGGTGGATTTGGAGCCGATGAGGAGGAGTTCAGTTGTATTGCTGTTGAGTTTGAGGAAGTTGTGTTGCTGCCAGGATTTTATTGCAGTCACACAAGATTCGATGTGGGTGAGGGGGGGGTTGTTGGGGGATTTGGTGCTGAGGTAAATCTGGGTGTCGTCGGCGTAACAGTGAAAGTCCAGGTTGTATTGGCGGAGAATCTGACCAAGGGGGAGGATGTAGATGATGAAGCGGAGGGGGCCGAGTACTGACCTTGGGGAACACCTTGGGTGACTGAAGCTGTGGCAGAGGAGTGGTTGTTGAGGGAGATGAAGTGGGATCTGTCGGAGAGGTAGGACTGGAGCCACCTGAGTGCAGTACCTTCGATACCGATGTCCTGGAGTCGGTTAAGCAGGATGGTGTGGCTCACGGTATCGAAGGCTGCACTCAGGTCGAGGAGGATGAAGATGTTGAGGGAACCGGTGTCAGCAGAGGTGAGGAGGTCATTGAAGACTTTGATGAGGGCCGTTTCTGTGCTGTGGTGGGGACGAAAACCAGACTGAAGGGGTTCAAAAAGCTGGTTGGTTTGGAGATGGCGGTGGAGTTGTTTGGAGATAATGCGTTCTATTGTTTTTGAGAGAAAGGGGAGGTTGGAGATTGGACGGTAATTACTGAGGGAGGAGGGATACAGACCGGGTTTCTTGAGGATGGGAGCGACAGCAGCAGTTTTGAAGCCTCCCTAGGGAGGTGTTCCAGGCACGTCCAGCTGGGAAGAGACCAAGGGGTAGACCTAGGACCAGGCCGAGGGATTATATCTCTTCGCAGGCCTGGGAGCGCCTTGGGATCCCCCAGTCAGAGCTGGTTGATGTCGCCAGGGAAAAGAAAGTTTGGGGCTCTCTGCTGGAACTGCTACCCCCGCGACTCGACCACGGATAAGCGGGAGAAGATGGATGGATGGATGGATGGTACTGAGGGGAGGGTGAGTTCTGTAGTCCGGATGTTGTGGTTGTAGATGACAGCCAGCCCACCACCACAGCGTGAGGGGCGGGGTTTAGTGATGTAATTAAAACCAGGGGGGGATGTTTGGTTGAGGGAGAAGAAGTCATTGGGTTGTTGCCAGGTTTCAGTGAGCAGAAAGAAGTCGATGGATTTGTCCAGAATTATTTCTTGGAGGATGTGGGCTTTATTGTTCAGTGACCGGATATTGAGGAGGGCAAAATTGGTCAAGTGGGGGGTTGGAGGGGTGGTGGCAGGCTGGAGAGGTATGAGGTTGGCCAGGTTAGCAGTGCGGGGGTGGGCACGAGAGGGGGGGCAGTGGAGCAGAGGAGGGGGGCTTGATGGTGGGGAGAAATGGCTTGTTATATGTGTTGGGAGGCGGAGGGGAGTGGGATCCGCTCCAGGTATTTCATGCAGCTGGGACTGTAGGTGAGCGGGGGAGAGAGGAGCAGTAGGAGTTGCGTTCTGATGGCTCGTCAGGTGTGCGACAGTGCGTTGGGTAGAGCAGATGGATGCTATGGATTATCTGTGCTGAAAGTAAACAAAACTGCGGCGGTTGCTTCGGTGAATGTAGCGGGGTCGACGAAGGAGTCCAAGATGTCTGATGACTGAGATGGAAGACGGGGTGGAGGAGTTGGTGAATGACAGAAGCTGTGAGATGGAGTATTTCAGCATGATGATAGGCGGGAATGCTGGGAGCAGTGTGTTAGCAGCGATAGCGGCTAGCGGGCTAGGTGCACAGAGGTGGAGGATTGTTGTGGAGACGAGGAAGATCCACGACATGGTAGGAGGATGTGAACAGCAGGACGGGACAGATGTACCCCAGAGATGAAGGCAGGAGACAGAGAGAGTCCACGGTTGTTGCGTGGGACGGAGACAGACAAGTAGGCGATGTAGTAGATAGCAATAGCCACCCGGCACTTTGATGGCTGAGTGAGGGCAACCGGCAACGGCAGCCGGCAACGGAGGCAGAAGTCTAAAATAAGTTCAAATTAAAAACAATGTGCAGTGCAGTAAAGATGTGCAATGCAGGGCAGTAGTCCAATTAGAAAGTTTTGCAAGAACGAATGTTAGCTGAGGGTGATAGAGGGTAACAGAGGCGGAGAAGCGGCGAACAGTCAACGCCAGCGTCCTCTCCGGCGGGAAACTCCGGTGGGAACTGTGTGTCTCCATTACTTCAGAAGTTTCCATCACACCAAGCTCTGAGTCACAGGGGCACTGGCACCTGTTGCCCCCCCTGAAAACCGCCCATGCCTAATGTCATGTCGCATAAAAAAACTTAAAATACCATTATTGGTGTTTGATTAAGTAACAGAGTTTGTGTCAATTATTTGGTTACTATTTTATTTTATATTTTCAGTAACTTTGGCCCAAGATAGAGAAGAATAAAAGAAGTCTGAGGTACATTATTTATGAAACACTTTTTTTTTGTTGTATTTCTTAATATTTGTTGGGATTTGTTTAAGTTACAACATTTGTTCCAGTAACTTACTTATTAAATTATATTACTGAAAAAAAGCACAGTAACTTTTTATTTTACATGAATTGCATTATCATAGATTTATTATTTTGGAGTCGGGCCAAAGGGGGTCCAAGCTCCGCGTTACAGGCCCCTGTTTGCCCCCCATAGAAGTGCCCATGCCTGCACACAATACAAGTTTAAGCCAAACACTCCTGCACCTGCGCTTCACTCTGCATCGACAAATCGGCTCGCTCCTTCCCCAGTGTGAGTGGGACGCAGGTACCCGTCAACAGAAACACGCCTGTTTGCTATCCTCACTCCAAATCGGTGCAACGAGCTCCCTGCTGATATCAGGACAAGGGTTTTCAGCGCTTACAGTACTTTAATATTTATCGGCCTTTTGTTCATGTATACAGTAGATACAAAAATTGAAACCGACCATGTGAAGGTCTAAGAACATTTAGTAAAACTTGTGCACATACAGTAGAATGTGTCCAAAATCCCTATATGTTACATGTATATATTCAATATTTTAGAAACCCTTTATCTTGTTGCTATATAAACTGCTAATTAAATGTTTGTTATCACTGTCTATCTTGTAGAACTTGTCAGTAATAACTCATCGTTTCAGATAAAGTCCTCTGAAACAATTAGAAATATAGACATTATAATGGATATATAAATATAATTAATATTATTAGTTGATATTTTGGCCGGACAACTTTCTCTCAATAGTTAGAAAGTCAACAGGGCAGTGTGTGTTTGCGGTTACATCATGTAAAGGATATTCTTAGCAACAATGGATCCTGTCTCAACCATAATAGAAATATTGCCGGTGAATTTCAATATTCAAATATTTGTCCAAAGGTGGCTCAAAGAGAGCAGCGACCTCGGGGATGTCTGAGTCTTCACCAGCACATTGAGAGAGACAGAGAGAAGCAGCTGACAGGACGACTCAGGAGAAGTAAGTGTGATTCTGTTCAGTCACTTTCATATCATGTTTATTGTGTGTGCAGAGTGCAATATTTTCCTCAACACATATTTCACATATTTTAGTTATCAGATGGGAATTAGTCTTATTTATTTGTCGGACTAACCATGAAATCAGGTATGCAGCCTGTTCCCAAATATGTTCATGTTTAATAAAATAACCTGAATGGTTCATCTTACATTTGTATTGCTATGTGTATATACAGAGCCATCTGATTCTCAGTTAAATTACACCAACATTTATTTTTTAATAGGGATAGTTCCCCCGTTACACAAAGAAAATAATGCAAACTCTAAAGATGTGCTTATAAAAGAAACAATGGGAAACTTAATTATTCATTATTCTCAATGTTTTATTTCCCATTCTGATTAAATAGCCTCAAGGGCCATTTCAATTGTTTCAACATCCTCCGAGGGCCGTACAAATTATTGACCTCTGCTTAAAAATACTAAAATCACAGCCCATTCATTTGGCCTTTCTTTCATGCTGTGCAAAGAACAAGCAACCTCTTAATCCAGATATTTTACCATGACTCGCTCATGCATGCGCACGATTGTGGCATGACCACCCAAACAGAAAGATATGGACACAAGATGTGTGCAATTTAGTTTCCTATCCGTTAGCATAGCTAGCTAACCAGATGCTAATAACAACAAAGTTATTGATTTTATGATCAGTATGACAGATGAACAGATCGCCACTGGGCTTTCAACTAAAGACACAGCCACGCAAAAACTGCGGCATGTGTACGGCTCCTTATGGGTACTGACATTTGTGATGTCCCAGCCCGGAGCGTCGTCCTGGTGCACTCCGGCAGCTCTAAACCCCTGTCGGACGAGACATATACCACGTGATGACACGTTAGGCTCATGTTGTGTCAAGTACCCTGACCTTGGCCAGGAAAATCAGGCACTCGCTTGTTTAATTCTTTTGCGGTTTAGATTTCTTAATTGTTTTTCTTTTTTGCGTGAGTTACCTCGAGGGCCGTATCAAATTGTCTCGCGGGCCGTATACGGCCCGGGGGCCGGAGGTTCCCCACCCCTGCCATAAAGTCTAACCCACTCCTGAAACACAGGTCTTTGATAGTAGCAGAGCATTGAAAGGTGAATAAACAAAATAATAAAAGATTATTATCGAACCAGCAGAATATAAATATTATAAACTCCACACAAAGACAAAACAACGTCATCATTGTATTGCACTCTATTGTTAAGGTGTTATAGTTACTGTTGAAGTTTGATGCATCACATTATTTGTGTTTTATTCAAATTAGATATTTTCATGTGCTAAAAAAAGAAATGTCAATGTGAGCCTGTTCCTGCTGTTGATGCTCAACATTTGCATTTTTCCGCTACAGATTTGCTCCCTCATTTGTTGTTTCATCTAACAGAGCAAAGATGCAGTGGAGTCTGTTCGTGCTCCTTCTGATGGGTAAGTGGATTCTAAATTAAATCACATCTGGAGTCATGAAACTGCTCATAACAATAAAAAGTGGAATAAGTGAACTCAGACCCCCGTTAAGATGAAGGGGATGATGTAAGAGGTGGGGGTGATTCTAGTACTCATGAGTTTGATTTAATGATCAGATGCTTGTCATACTGTCAGCTCCATCACTGCAGCATTCTCTCTGTTTTTAGATCAGTGTTCCTTCTCCACATGTCACCTCTATGAGTACCACTTCATTCCTGAGGGAAAGACCTGGGAGGAAGCCCGGAGTTACTGCAGAGAGCATTTCACTGACCTGGCCACAGTGTCTGACATGAGAGACGTGGAGAGACTGACTAACTCTTCACAGACTACAGACGCCTGGATTGGACTGAGGAGCATCAATGAAAAAAGTATCAAAGAGTGGCACTGGTCTCTGCCGGGGGAGAAGTACTATCCTACTGAATGTGAACCAGGATGTGAAACAGAATGGGGTCCAAATCAGCCGAACAATCTTGTTAACAATCCTGAGAACTGTGTGGTGATTTGGGCCTATAACAAATGGCACGATGTCCCTTGTTCTGAAAGCTTTAAGTTTATCTGCTACAATGGTGAGTATATGTCACTATTAATGCTATATAAATTATATCATACTGTGTAACAATAGTTGAAAGATAACTCATGTTGTAGAGTTACATTTAATTAAATTAATTAATTTGATGATACAATTCTACTTGTTTGAATATATTGTAATGGTAAAGTATAGGCCTATTTTTTTATTATTCAATCTACATGGTGATGGTATTCATTATATTTAACATCATTGTTTAACATGATTTAAATAAGAGAAAATTATTCAAAAACTTGTCAAATGTGTCTTTTCATTCTCACAGAAACAGGGACAGAGAAATACTTTGTAATTGATGAACCAATGAAGTGGCTTCAGGCTCAGAGCTACTGCAGAGAACATCACACTGACCTGATCAGTGGAATCACACACATCAATGAGTTCAAGATCAAGAACCAGCTTAAGAACCAGCATAAGTCTTCTAACTTGTGGATCGGCCTGTTCAGTGACACCTGGAGTTGGTCAGATGGGAAGAATGTCTCTTTCAGACACTGGGATCCGGACTCATTTGAAGAAGAAGCCTCAAAGACTTGTGCTATGACTACGCCAAATGGAAAATGGAACTCCGACAAATGCACAGATCCAAAACCCTTCTACTGCTATGACGGTGAGTTTTTCAAAAGTCTATATGTAAAGTATTCTTATTTCATGTCTTCAGTTATATATTTTTACATTCATGTTGAATATCCTTTAGTTGTGTAATGTAATATACACAGAATTACCGATCTGGATTCCGTCCTTAATCTTACGATAGACTGTGAATTTAATATTTGTACTACTTAAAGTTTGAATATCATTTAGTCATGTTTTTGTCCTTAAGACGCATCTTTTCAACCTGGCTTTTACATAAGGTGCCACGTCATTTCAGGACATATATTTCCATACCATTGGTTTTTATTCCATTTGTATCTCATTTATTTCTTTTTTGTGGGGACTTTTATTTATTTAAAAAACATAAGGATTATTGTAAGAAAGGTTATATATTATTACAGTTGAGTTTTTCAGCAGTAAATGGTTACCCTAACTAAAACAAATATCCATTTCAATGACAGACAAAGTGATCCTGATCAAAGAGAAGAAGACTTGGGATGAGGCCCTGACTTACTGCAGAGAGAAGCACCATGACCTGGTCTCCATCACTGACCGTCACCAGCAGAGATGGGTCCAAGAGAGAGCCAAGATGGCCGACACTGAGTTCGTCTGGCTGGGAATGCGCTACACCTGCACTCTGGACCTGTGGTTCTGGGTCATTGATCGTCTGGTCTGCTATGACAACTGGGCCACAGACGAAGAGGCTGAGTGTGGCATGGCTGCAGTCATGGAGAGAGATGGAAAGTGGTACAAAAAGGCTGACAATGAAGAGTTTAATTTCATCTGCGCTATATAAACCCATTTGTATATTTACTGCAACAAGCTCACTCTTCTCTAATATGTATCTGCTCTCTGGGTTTATTGAATGGCTCTAGTTCAAATATAGAAATCACAACCTGAAGAGGGGAGAAACTAAATTACTAACAGATTACTAACTGAAATTGAAAAAAAAGGGGCGACACTAAAACATACATTTGCCTCTGTGAACATCTGAATTACTTTATGATGTGGACTTGTTGTAGTAGTTATTGATATAATGTATATTTATCCTCTTAAAGTGTGAAACCTGTAATCTTCATTTGAATTGTTGTGTCCTATTATATGTTTATGAGAAAAAATATATAAAAAGACAAATCTATAATGTTTTGCTTTTCATAAATATTTTACATTATGGTTGAAATGTGGTGATGGTTATAATATGTGTATCACTATTTTGTCATATTTACCTTTTTATCAAGTTTTAACTGGATGTTTAATTGTCTAAAACTGAATAAACGACCCGACCCAAAAACAAGGTGTGGTTCTTTCATCCATTGGCTCTAAATAGTCATGTTTTACATTTACATAAGAGGTGCTTATTTGACAGTAAACACATATATAATGTATGGGTATGTAATTGTATAAACTTGTAAATTGATGGAGTTATTTGTGTTGGTCTAGTTATCTTTTAAAGTTCACCTATCATGCTATTTGTAGGCAATAGCATAGGTCTCAGATATATACAAATATATAAATAACATGTCTATGAAGTGTTTTGCTCAAAATACCAAATAGATCCCCCATTCTAGCCATGCCTCATATCCCTCTGTTTCACTTCCTGTTTCTAAAGTGCTGATTTGGGGTATAAAGCTTAAAAAAAAAATAAGAATTGATTAAAAAAAAGGAGGGGGCTGAGCTCATGCGGGACCCGGCAGCTATACCGTCTAAACCAGGGGTGCCCACACCTTTTCAGCTTGGGAGCTACTTTGGGGTGCTAGTGGACGAAACGGCGGATAAACTGTGGCGCGCTTACACTAATTGCGCCGGAAAAGCGTATAATAGTGCGCCGCAGTTGTGCTTCAGATGAGGAGGTGAGGCCCCCTCATAACTGCATTAACCCGTATGGCACAATACAACTCAGACTGGCTTACCTGTACGTCAATCAAGTGGCAGATGCCATAGTAAGGATGGATGATAAGCTAACTTTAAATATTTTTAAAAAAAAATTAAATATATATATATTTTTTTCTTCTTTTTTTTCAATGCCATGCGATATACCCTCGCGATCGACGTATTGGGCACCCCTGGTATAAATTAAATACTGTCGTGATCAAACGCCATATCATGGATTATCAAGGTTCTGAAACAGTATGGAGCTCAAAGGCTTTCTCTCTTGCCGGTTATACCACAAGGTGAGTTCCTTTTTACTTCCTGCTTCTTCACACACATGCTCTCCAGCACAGGTTAGCTCTGAGTGTTAGCGATGCTAATGTAAACACCGACCATATTACGTCCAAAACAGTCGGGCATTGTTTCTGATAGCAACGTTTCTGATTGGGCCGTGGGTCCACATTTCAGATATTACGTCATATCGGACTCAAATCTGGATCAGCTCCGTTGTTCCCCCGTTTTTAGAGATTTGGTATACGGAGGAAAAGAGAGAGGGCTTTATTTTCTGACGCTGCGTGAGTTCCCCGACACACCGGGGACACATGTTGATGTAGAAAAGACATCAACAAGCGCATTTTGCATGATAGGTCCCCTTTAATATTAAATAAGCCGAGTCATACTGAAACAACTCTCTGAACTGCTGTGTTTTTCAGGTTGCTTATCTTCCGGCATCTTCCATCAGCTGTGAGTCATTTGAGAGGAAATCCAATTACCCCGAGAGGAGCATTTATAGGATCAATACTCTCTAATTGGTTTGATTGATATGACAAAGTAACACACAACGACAGCGTGATTGTTTATAAAAACAAGAAGGAGCTCAAATCCAACACACAGGTCCACTGTCTTATTTTTATCTCGAGTACTGAGGGTAGCATGCTACACACACACACACACACACACACACACACACACACACACACACACACACACACACACACACACACACACACACACACACACACACACACACACACACACACACACACACACACACACACACACACACACACACACACACACACACACACACACACACACCACACACACAGGGTAAGAGTGGGTCGGGAAATTGTGGTCGATGCAGATCTGGGGTTACGTAATGTAACCCAGCTTCTATGAGTATAGGCTGTCTGTTCAAAATAATTTTCGTTTAGCGCAATACCACATCAGTTGCGCAACTTGCACCATTTTGTGACAGACAAGAATAGTCAATTCTAATGTCTAACACTTAATGTGGAGAAAGAGATGTCTTGTATGGGTTGATTGTGCGTTGATCTGTTGGTAATGCCTCGGGGTTCCGGTGGGCATGTAAACAAATGCATAATGCTACGCTATACTTTGCGGCCTCACCCGGTTGCATAGCGACAGAGATGTTCACAAGTCTTTTTTTGCAAGTCCAAGTCAAGTCTCAAGTCTTTGTGGGGTGAGACTTGATCAAGTCTCAAGTCTTTGGTCACGAGTCCAAGTCAAGTCTCAAGTCTTTGTGGGGTGAGACTTGATCAAGTCTCAAGTCTTTGGTCACGAGTCCAAGTCAAGTCTCAAGTCTCTAAAAAAGTCTCATGTCTCTTCTGGTTGTAATAAGCCTTCTATTGTCTGCTGCTATCCAGTCTGTTAAGAATACTGCACAGCTATATCTAAGAAATTCAAAGTATTTACTGTATTAGTATCACTCCTATATCTATTAGTATCAGTACTGATTACTTGTTTGTTATATGATCACTTTAAACAGGCTATTGCAATGCAATATGAGGAAAAACATCACAGTTTAGCTAAATGCAAACAACTTATAAGCAAAACACTTCAGAATCAGAAATCAGTATCACAAATACTTTATTAATCCCCCGCAGGGAAACTGTGTTAAAAGTACTTAAAATAAACATTTGTTCTGTGCCATTTGCAACTAAAAAACTATTGCTGCAATATTATCTGAAATATACTGAACTGGTGATATTAAAAAATGACCTGTTCCAAAAGAGATATCTACCATTAACACCATTTACCAGCCAAATGCTGGTAAATCATGCAAGTGGCTGGTTCTGTATGTTGCACGCACCAGCCACAAATAACAATGCCAATCTATTGAGTGGCTGGTAACATTTCAACATTCACTAGGCTAGCCATTTGGCCAGTGGACAAAAATGTTAAAATTTGACCTCTGCAACCGTATTGTTTAATTACACTGGGTCTCTAATTACATCTTTTAAGTCTACTATAAATAAACATATTCCTCTATCCTCTCACTCAAACCCAGTGTAATGGTAACCTGATAAACCTGTAACATTAACGTTACGTGGTCAACAATAAACCTGTAACCTGCCTATAAACCGACAGATGTATTTATGTATGTAACTATGTATTTTTCTACGTTTAACGTTAGCCAGTAGATGGTGGCAGCGGAACGTAATGATTAACGTTACCGACCTTTTTTATGTCATGTCAAGAGTTGGATGTCAACGCCACTCAACGCAAACAAGTGTGACAAGCAAACATTCACTCATCTTTTCAAATATTCAGTTACAAAGCTAGTAAGCTAAGTTAACATTACATAGGTGATGCTGAGCTAAACATGTTTGCTAACCGTCCATATGCGTTAATGTGACTGACCTCTCCGGGTGAGTTTTCAAGTGCCTGATGAAATTTGACGTTGTTGCACCAGCATCCTTGATTTTAATATTGCAGACTTTGCAGTGTGCGCTCCTTTTGTTGGTGCCGCCGGCGTTTTGTTCGAAGTGTTTATAGTTGAACCTAATTACAAGCGGTACAGCTGCAGGTGTGCCGCCGGTCGCCATGGTGTTACCATGATGTTAATGTTAATGTTAAAGGTGGGGTAGGTACGTTTGAGAAACCGGCTCGAGATACACTTGTTGTTATATTCCATGGAATGCTCTTAACATCCCGATAGCCGGCCCCGGCTAAAGTAACTGGATGGCCTACCTGCCTGTCAGCCTCCCATCGGGGCACAAACTTATCTCGTGCCCTCATTGGTCATGTGCGCGTTCGTGTGTGTTGGAGGAGGGGCTCTGTGAGGAAGTGGCAGATTTTCTCCGCTTGTGTATTTTCAAATTCTAGCGATCTCGAGCCGGTTTCTCAAACTTACCTACCCCACCTTTAATACGCCAAAAATAGAAAACACAATGATTGTTCACGAGTCCCAAAACACGAGTCCAAGTCGAGTCCGAAGTCTTTTGAGCAGGAGTCCAAGTCAAGTCTGAAGTCTCTGTGTGTGCGACTTAAGTGCGACTCGAGTACGAGTCACAGACTCGAGTCCCCATCTCTGCATAGCGACGATTATTCTTTAGGTGTCTTTTAATAAGCAGGTAGTCATATCATTAGCTAGAACTAGCTGGATCTGATCGATATGGACATAAACGCGAGTGAAGTCTAATCTGACGGGAGAGAGAGATCAGCTGCTGCTGACGAGTCGACACGCAGCTCTGCATGATCACATGCAGCGGTGAGCGGACAAAACACACACTTCAGGTTAGAATATCACACGTAGCTATTTTAATTACCTCTCAAACTACCTAAACTAGTTATAGATATGTTTAGTTTTACTGTCGGGTCACTCATTACTGATCCTCGAGCTGCATGATACTGACGGGAGAGGGAGAGAGCTCCGTTTATTATTCCCGTGTTATTATAAATTCCTGTACACTTTTGAATAATGTAGTTAATCTACTATAATTAGTTTGTTTAATATCGAATCATTTCAATTTGTTTTAAAGCTCAATAAATAACAAAGAAGACCTTTGACCGGCACTTTTCTCATTTTGTCCGGAAGATTTCAACTTTAACGGACATGTTGACCGGCGAAAAAATATTCTAACGGGAACTCTAAGCCCAGTGGGTCGCACTATAAATAGAGGAGCAACAGAAATCCCCCCCCGTCCTCTCACACTTTGCTTCTGTTTCTGAACACTCGTCTGCGCCTCAGATCATTTCATATCTGCTCACCCTTTTATTGGTCAGTGTTAAAATCAAGTGTCAAATCCATAAATCACATGAGCATTACAATTTCTCGCTGGGTCACATGAAGCATCTTAAATTCCACTTTTCGTTGTGTTGCAGCTTCACACACACTTTCAGTAATCCTCACACAATGTACAGTAAAACACAGACTTGTAGATTGTTTGGATGTTTTATATCAAGACATATTATTTTCTTTATAATCTCAACATCCTGATTTAAACCTGTGTTGTTTTTCCACGGATGCTACATCACATTTGGCCATGTTTTCCCAATAGACATTTGAATGCTAACAAGATGCAACATATAATGTATGTTTTAAAGAACGTCTATAGTATTTAAGGGTAAATAGAGAAAGCTTTTAGAGCTAACTGGCCCTATAATGTTAGCAATTGGGGTCCATTGTCTATTTTACCTGAATCAGCTCTTAACCACTGCTTTATGTTCAAATATTGTATTTATATATTCATATTTCCCCCATTAAATAACACTAGAAACTCTTGTCTTGTAGCATTGTCGTCTTTTTCTATCGCTGCAACAGTTCTATATCGTATAAGGCTTCGCCCTCTAAGGCTATCGCTATTGGGTTAATCCCACTGCACGTGTGCAGCACTGACAGATTTATTCCACGCCCACCTATGACGTGAGCCCCACCTCCGGGCTCACTTCCGTATAAATAGGAAGTAGGCCCTACAATCCACTCCTACTTTTCTTCAGCACTCCGTTACAGAAGCATTGACAGGCAAAACAAGTTCTTTTAAGAGCTACTTACTAAAAATTCCTGGTTCCCCTGGGCCCATCCTCCCTCTCCTCCGGACCGGGGGAAACAGGGTGGGGGCCCGGTGTCAACCCGACATATGAGTTACGACCGGAGCTCACGGTGTGAGTTTTGCCGGGGATTAGAGCACGCAAACGCGGCTCTCACTCCCAGGTGTCGTGCACTCATTGTGTCCGTCTCCCTCTGGCCCACAGACAGTGGAGAGCGGACGTTCTCGCTGCTGCGGCCGAGGATGATTGGCTAGTCCAGGAGTTTTTACTCTGTGGACCAAGCCCTTTATTTATTGGATCCGAGTGGCGGGCAGCAGTCAGGCGACTCCTTCCCCTCCATTCACGGATCACCATGTGGTTACCCCGCCCTGTCTCCCTCTCCTCCTCCGGCGGGGGAGACGGGGCCCGGTAGCCGAGCCTAGGTTCGGCTGCCGGGCTGACGACGGGTCAACGGGTCCCTCTATCCGCCATCACGGCTCTGCCGTCGATAGGCGGTATTCTCCAGGAACTCCCGGAGATCATCGGAAAGGCAGCCGCCTAATGAGATCTCCCTGTTCCCCCGGTTCAGGAGAGCTCTCCTCCGGATGACATAAAAAAAGCTGCATAAGTGGCTGCCTCACAGCCTGTCGGTTGTTAGGCAGCAAAGCTTACGGCTCAAACCAGCTGTCTTTAAAACCTGTCGGTTAATTAGACAGCCCGGGTTTGTTTATATGTCACAAATGTGCCTCCTACACACACCTCCGCTCATTCCTCAAGCAGGTTTGAGCGTGAACCTCAATGTCCGTTTTACGAGTTTTCTCCTAAACGGCGACATGAGGAGAGCCGCTGTGTAATACAGCGTGTGGAGGTGCATAAGCCAGCTGTTGTTACCTGTACGGTTAACAGACAGCAGGGCTCGCCATTTGAGCCAGCTGTAACCTGTTGGTTAGCGCGGCAGCGGGACTCGCGGCACAAGCCAGCTGTAATTAACCAGTAGGTTATTAAACAGCAGTGCTTGACGGTTAAACCTGATGCTCCTAACCTGTCGGTTATAGGCAGCACGGTTTTTCTCTGTCCCAGATGTGCCTATACTACACACGGTCGTAATGAGCCTAGGGCTGTTATTACGCACTGTGTGAATAGCACTGCACACACCTCCGCTCATTCCCTCAGCGGGTTTTGAGCGTGAACGCGCCTCAATGTCCAGTTTACGAGCCTTCTCCGAAACAGAGACAGGATAAGACCCGGTGTGAGATGCAGCGTGTGGAGGGCCCCTCGCAGCCTTTTTGGTCCGGGCCCCTCTTGGGCTGCTTCACGGGCAACGGCGGCGAGGGCTCTGACGTGGCTCGTCACCATGACAACCACAGCACATCCAAAACATGCGTGCGCTCTCAGAGTATTACTCAGAGTGGCGATGCGTGTATTCGATGGACAGATTGATAAAATAATAAGCAGCAAGGCCCACCGGGTAAGCCGGCTGCCCCTAACCTGTCGGTTATAGGCAGCATGGCTCGCTGCATAACCGGCTGTCTTTAAAACCTGTTGGTTTTTAGGAAGCTCAGATTTTTTTCCTCTGTCCCAAACCTACCTCCTACACACGGTCGTAATGAGCCACGAGTGCCATTATTACAGTGTGGACAGCACTGCACACACCTCCGCTCATCCCTTAGGGGTGTTGAGCGTGAACGCACCTTAAATGTCCGGTTTACGAGCCTTCTCCTAAACGCGACATAAGGAGAGCCTGTGTGAAATGCAACGTCTGGAGGGCTCTGGCGTGGCTCGTCACCATGACAACCACAGCACATCCAGAGCAGGTTCGCGCCTTGAGTGACGGTGTGTGGGTTAGATGGACTCCCCGGTTAAGCCAGCTGCCAATAGCCTATTGGTTACCTGGCAGCATGGCTCGCTGCCTAAAGCCGGCTGGGTTTTTTAACTTATCGGTTAATGAAACAGCTGGGCTTGCCATTTCAAATCCGTCTACCGTAAACTTTTTGGGTTTAGGCAGCATGGATTTTTCCTCTGTCTCAGACACCTCCTACCCACGGTCGTAATGAGCCCACGGAGGGCCATTATTACGCCTCGTGTGGACAGCACTGCACACACCTCCGCTCATCCCTTGGTGGTGTTGAGCGTGAATGCGCAGTTTACGAGTATTCTCCTAAACGACGACATATTGAGAGCCTGTGTGAAATGCAGCGTGTGGAGGGCTCTGGCGTGGTTTGTCACCAACCACAGCACAGCCAGAGAATGTACACCCGGCGCTATCAGAGTACTGTATGGTACTCAGGGTGTCGGCGAGTGTGTCTGATGGACAGATGGATGAGCAGGCGGGTGGGCAGAGGGCTCTGACGTGGCTCGTCACCATGACAACCACAGCACATCCAGAGCAGGTCGTGCGCTCTCAGAGTATTACTCAGAGTGGCGACGCGCGTGTTCGATGGACAGATGGATAATAATAAGCAGCAAGGCTCACCGGTCAAGCCGGCTGCCCCTGACCTGTCGGTTATAGGCAGCATGGCTCGCTGCATAAACCGGCTGTCTTTAAAAACCTATTGGTTTTTAAACAGCTCGGACAGCTCTCCTCCGGCGCGTCACACCCCGCAGGGTGGTGACAGCCCTCTCCGTGATGCAGCTGTTAAGGATGATATCAGCTGGTCACGTGGTGATCCCCCTGGGTCTCCTTCACAGTGAGGAGACTCCAGAGGTGGTTTATTTGCCTGCGTATCGACCCTGTGCGTCAGAGGAGACGCATGGTGTACATTCCTCCTTCCGTGGGTTTGGATTGAACCCACTGGAAAAATCTCCACGTCAGTGGGGGTGCCCCTGAGCAGAGTGACGTCACACACCACAGTGTTCACAGACGCATCTCTCGCAGGCTGAGGAACGTGCATGTCGCAGGCAGTGGGGGGACAGTGGCCGGGTCACATGTCTCTCCATATAAACGTGCTGGAATTACTATATGGAAAGTAATCCAGCACTTCGCCCTGTTGCTGTACAATCAACATGTGTTGATTCGAACAGATAACAAAGCAGAGGCGGCCTACATAAATCGCCAGGGAGGGGTTCGATCAGCGCAGCTGCTGAACACACATCCTACACAGCCAAATGGACAATGTTCCGTTTGGTGTGTAGGGAAAATCCTGGACCCCGTTGGGCCCCCTGCCTCGTGCTGTCGTTCCTCCAGCTGTTGCTGGACAAGAATTGGCTTATAGCACGGTCAAAACATATGCTGCTGCCATTTCATCTTGCCACGTAGATTGGTGTCAGCACGGTGTGTAGTCACCCTCTGACAAAACGTTCTCTACGGGGAGCACAGAGACTCAGACCTGTGTCACGCGCCTTGGCGCCTCAAGGGGTTCGGCTTTAGTGTTACGCGCACTGAGTAAAGCTCCATTTTAACCTTTAGATCAGGTTCCCCTAAAGTTTTTGTCAGCCAAAGTAGCTCTGCTCTTGGCTCTGACATCAGCTAAAAGGGTGAGAGTCTGCTCTCTCGGTGGCTCCGTCATGTCTCCGGATCCAAGGAGATGGCAGCTTAGCTGTTTTGCGCCCTAACCCGGTTTTTATGCCAAAGGTGATCACAAGCTCATTTTAGATCGAGAGTGATAACTTTGGAGGGCTTCTTTCCTCCTCCTCATGCGTCAGAGGAAGAAGCCACATCTCATCTCCTATGTCCCGTGCGCGCGCTGGCATGCTATGTTGCACGCATGGCTGCTTTACGCAAATCCCAGCGTCTATTTGTGCATTATAGAGAGCGCTCAATGGGGCAGCCTCTATCTGCACAGCGCCTGTCACACTGGCTGTGTGAGGCGGTGTCACAGGCGTATGTTTCCTCTGGGTTGGATCCCCCGAAAAACATTAAAGCGCACAGCACCAGGAGAATATCAACTTCTACGGCGTTGCACGGAGGAATGACAGTGGAAGACATTTGCATTGCTGCATCTTGGTCTTCACCCTGTTCTTTTATTCGTTTTTATTTGAGGGATGTCTCCCATTCATCTCTGACACATTCAGTACTGAATAGCCTGCCAGAATGAGTAATGTCGGGGTTTTACAATTGCATGCCCTCTCTCCTGCCTGTCGGCACTTAGAGAGCTGCTTTTTTTCCCCTCTCTTGATCGTTTTTAACAAGTGAGACTCGATCTCTACTTTTTATAAACGACAGGTAGCCCGAGTAAGCCTACATTCGTTCCCTGATGGAGAATATTAATTTTTTAATGCTATATTCCCTGGGAATGTGATGCTCCATTTACGCATGGCGAAATGGACATGGGTTATTAACTGAGTAGGTGTGTTTTGTGCTTCTGGTAACGGACGAAACCAGTGGGGCGTAGACTACATCCTGCTTCGCCCTTAACCCAATAGCGATAGCCTTAGAGGGCGAAGCCTTATACGATATAGAACTGGGGTTACGTAATGTAACCCAGCTTCTATGAGTATAGGCGCAGCCCTCTAAGGTTCAGGCCCCACTGGTTCCGCGAATAGCTGAAGAAAAGCTGTTGGAGTGGATTGTAGGGCCTACTTCCTATTTATACGGAAGTGAGCCCGGAGGTGGGGCCCACGTCATAGGTGGGCATGGAATAAGTCTGTCAGTGCTGCACACGTGCAGTGGGATTAACCCAATAGCGATAGCCTTAGAGAGCGAAGCCTATACTCATAGAAGCTGGGTTACATTACGTAACCCCAGATCTGCATCGACCACAATTTCCCGACCCACTCTTACCCTGTGTGTGTGTGTGTGTGTGTGTGTGTGTGTGTGTGTGTGTGTGTGTGTGTGTGTGTGTGTGTCAGCCAGTGCACCATGCTGACTGTGTGTGTGAGAGAGAGAGGGGGGGGGGGCGAGTGAGACAGCTGAGTGTTGCAGCTCTGGTTTCTCACTCTCTATTCGCCCTCTTTGTCTCTCGTCCACTTCTTCTCCCTCTCTCTTGTTTTAAGGATACTTTTTGGTCCCATGTAGGGGCCCTTGGGATATTCGGGGGGCGAAGCCTCAGAGCTCCCCCTTATAAAGAGGGATACCAACCTATGGCTCCCACTGTGCTGTTGTCAGCCCTTGTGTGTTGAGCTGATATAGCAGCCACATACACCCTGACGGTAGCAGGACACCGGCCGTCGTCCAGGAGGGACTGCACAAACTCAAGGGTCGTAGGCACCGAGCAATATACTGGGTCCTCATTTCGCCCTTGGCACCAGTCAAAAAAACGAAACAGTTTCCACCTGTTTTCATACTGCCTACGAGTAGATGGTGCCCTGGCATTTGAGAATAGTCTTCCTGACAGACTCTATGCAGTCGCTCAGCAGTGGGTCGGGCCCTCCAGTGGCCAGACCCACAGCTGGAGGCGGCAGGGGTCGGGGTGTCACATCCGACCCTCCAACTGAGACAAGCGGTCCTTCCTGTTGGGGAGATGCCAAGGCGCCCCACAGCAGAGTCTGAGCAGCAGATGGACAGGCCCGCACCTAGCTGGGTTAAACAAGGAAGTTTAACAGGACAGCCTAGCCAGGCGGCTCCTGCTAGAATCGAGCAACACGCCTACCAGGAGCGGGGGCGAGAACACTGCCTTCACTGGTTGAGTTGATAACGAATTCCAGATGCAGTGTAACCGGGAGTGGGTGCAAGAACACAGCCTCCACTAGCTATCTGCTGAACGTAAAGAGTAGAGCAACGCTCCTACTCGCCGAACACAAAAGGGATGTAACTACACCCATGTTACCAGCAGAGGGAGCGGGAGCGAGAGCACTGCCTTCACCTAGCTGGGAAAAAAAAGAAGTTTCAGCAGGACAGGCTATCCAGTCGGCTGCTGCTAGAATAAAGCATCACGTCTACCAGGAGTGGGGGTGAGAACACTGCTTTCGCTGGTTGAGTGACTGTGTCCAGAGCCACCCCAATGAAGGTTAGGCTCTGAGAGGGGTTCAGACAACTCTTCTCCATGTTCACCATGAGGCCTAGCCGGGCGACATGAGAGAGGAGAGCCGTGTCCTGGATCGTCTGTAACCGGGATGGTGCACAGATTAACCAGTCGTCTAAGGAGAGGGAGAGTCCGAATGGAACACCCTGAACTGGAAAGGCAAAGCGAAGAAACTGCCTGTGATGAGGCACAATAGGCACATGAAAATAAGCGTCCTTCAAGTCGACGGACGTGAACCATTCACCCTGGCCACGGTACGAAGAACGTCCGCTGTGCTCAGCACATGGAAAGTTAAAATCTTTAGGAACTTGTTGAGTCCCCTCAGATCGAGGATTGGGCAAAGTCCACCGCCTTTCTTCCTTACCAGGAAGTAGGTCGAGTAGAATGAGATGGGGTCCACAGGCTCGATTGCACCCTTGGCAAGGAGGACTGACAGCTCCTGGTTTTAGGGCGATTTCTTTTGCCAGGTCGCTTATGGTGGTCATCTTGACCCGGCTTAAGACTGGGGGCCAGCGTCGGAACTGAAGCTTGTACCCTTGGGTTAGGTGGAAACCACCCAGGGGTCTGAAGCTTGAGCTACCCGGTAGTTGAGCTGCTGCTGGGAGAGATAACCAACAGCCGGCCCCAGACCCTCAGTACCTTGCCCCCCCGGCCTCTGGCTCTGGGGGGGGGGACGGTTAGGCACCGGATACCGAGGCTGCCTTGGGGACGAGTTAACAGGACCGTAGCGGGCCAGCCCCCTCGTGGGGCGCTGAGGCCCATGGCGGGCACCGGGGTGAGCCGGTGGACGGAGAGTCCTACATGTCTCTGATAAGGGTGACTGTGTCAGCCAAACCTGGCGACGAGTCTGGACGAGAGTGGACATCAGGCGCCCAAGCTCTCTAGACATCAGAGCGAACGCCTGTAATGAGGCGTCACTGAGGCTGGTAGAGGAAGCGCTAAGAGCATCCTGCTGCGGGGAAGCTGAGAGGGCGAGCATGAGGTGAGAGGGAATTGCCTATATGGCCCATGCGCGCCGCTGCATCGTAAGCCTTAGTGAGCAGGTCATCAGTGACCCGACATTGGAGTCGAGGGCACCTGGCCTCCGACCTCAGAGCTTCGTCAGGGGAAACTATGAGGGAAACAATGGTAGGCTCAACAGCCGGCGTGTGGTCAAGTCCAACTCTTGCCGCATCCTGCCAGGGCTCGGCCATTGGACGTAAGACTGTAAAGAGCCTTAGTGTCCTCCAGCATGCATGTAACTCCCTCAGATACTCACAAGAGGGAGGAACAGTAAAGGTTGCGAAGAGTGCGCCTAAAGAACACACTGGCAGGTGCTGTTTCGGGCTGCTGCGCATCCAGCTGCTGGTGAGCCAGTGCCATGCGAATGACGGTACCCATGGAGCCGTCATCTGCCTCCTCCGAGGGACCATGAGCTGAGGTACAGGAGCCAGGCCCAGAAGCATGGGATGGGCTCTCCCCGTCATACTCATCAAATTGAGTGGCTGAAGCTGCCATCGAGAACACATCGTCATCTAGAACCAGCTCAGCCACGGGTGGGCAGCGGCGTGCTCTGCACGGGCAACAGAATGGAGAGCCAAGAGGAGTGACTTCATCTGGGCTAGCTCAGTAGTGAGTAGGTCCACCCTGGAGGACAGCCTATCAGGCTTAGTCCTCTTCTTGGGCGGTGCACCCGCAGCCTCTGCGGCCCAACGCCTAGGATGGGTAGGTTAGGCTGTGCAGAGTTGACTGTGCAGGGGGAAGGCCACCCTCAGTCAGTAGTTCAACCTCGGCTAGTCTAGCAGCTCCTACCGCACGAGGCATGATGGTGCAATTCATGCACGGGTCCTCCGAAAGGCCCTCCCTCAGATGCTCAAGGCCAAGACAAGAGGGGCAAAGGTCATGGTCTCTGGTTAAAGAGGAGCCATACAGGTGTTAGAGCCATTAGACCTAGCGATAGCTAGAGCACTCAGCAGACTGTCAATAACTGGGCCAGGTAACAAATATGCAATGGAGGGGAGTGAGCACAATAGTAGTTAGCTTGAGCGTGAGCACTCTGCTAACTGGGGTGAGAACAATGAAGTCAGTTAATGGTTTTATGCCGTGAGAGGAGAGCGAGAATACTCTCTCCACTAGTGCCGTAGCGAGTTAGCCTAAGCGAGAGCACTCTGCTAACTGAAGGATTGGAACGGGCATTAAACCAACTGTGTGCAGTGAGAGGGGAGCGGAAACACTCTCTTCACTAGCGCTGTAGCAAGTTAACGTGGACCTATCATGCTATATTTGAATAATATAGTGTAGGACCATACCTATATAAGGCATATTTATACTCTTTATTTTTCAAAATACCAAACAGATCATGCTGATGGGCTGATTCTGTGAGAACAGCACCATCTACAGGCCTGGCATATGTACTACAGCGTCTCCAGTGCTTTCGAACGGCAATGTCAGTGGCTGTCTCCTCCTGATTGGTGGAGTTGGCCCAATAGCCGTAGCACCACTTCTGTGACGTCACAGAAGTGTTCAAATCTGGATCAGTCTGTATCAGATCCGTTGCAGCCCCTTATTAAGGGATTTGGGTATAGAGGAAAATAGAGAGGGTTGTGTTTTCTGACACTTGGTGAGTTCCCTGGAACACCGGGGACACATATTCATATATAAAAGACGTACTAAAGTGCATTTTGCATGATAGGTCACCCTTAACTTTGAGCGAGAGCACTCTCAGTTAACTGGAGGATGGAACAGGAACCAACTGTGTGCAGGGAGAGGGGAGCGGAAACACTCTCTTCACTAGCGCTGTAGCAAGTTAACTTTGAGCGAGAGCACTCTCAGTTAACTGGAGGATGGAACAGGAACCAACTGTGTGCAGGGAGAGGAGAGCGGAAACACTCTCTTCACTAGCGCTGTAGCAAGTTAACTTTGAGCGAGAGCACTCGGTTAACTGGAGGATGGATGCACTTTATATGTCGTTGCCACTCCTTGCATATCATGTATTTTGTTTTTTTTACCATGTTTGTAAAATGTAATTTCCTTAAATGTTTTATGTGAGGGAATGGAAAGTAGCTCAAGCTAAATCTGGCACTGTTACGCTTGACATATTTAAATGTCTTAAGTGTTCATTACAGTGCATGTCCCTGTCAAATAAACGATTAAATAAAATAACCAATTGTGAGCTGTGAGAGGGGAGCGAAGACACTCTCCTCACTAGCGCTGTAGCAAGTTAGCTTTGAGCGAGAGCACTCAGCTAACTGGGGATAGAACAGGAACTAATTGTGAACTGTGAGAGGGGAGCGAAGACACTCTCCTCACTAGCGCTGTAACAATTAGCTTGAGCGAGAACACTCAGCTAACTGGACGATAGAACAGGTAAGGAAACAAATGTATGCGGTGAGAGGGGGGCGGAGACGCTCCCTTCACTAGCGCCGTAACGGTTAGCTTGAACGAAAACACTCAGCTAACTGGAAAATAGAACAGGCAAGGAGCCAAATGTATATAGTGAGAGGGGGGCGGAGACGCTCCCTTCACTAGCGCCGTAACAGTTAGCTTGAACGAAAACACTCAGCTAACTGGAAGATAAAAACAGGCAAGGAACCAAATGTATGTAGTGAGAGGGGGGCGGAGACGCTCCCTTCACTAGCGCCGTAACAGTTAGCTTGAACGAAAACACTCAGCTAACTGGACGATAGAACAGGCAAGGAACCACATGTATGTAGTGAGAGGGGGGCGGAGACGCTCCCTTTACTAGCGCAGTAACAAATTAGCGAGAGCCCCCGGCTAACTTGTACACAGTTATCTCATTAGCTTGAGAATAGATAGCACAATCAGCGATAAATGGTAGCGATCTCACCGGCTGACGTGCAGGAGCGTCCGCTCTTTACCGGTCCGGAGCTCCTAGGGTCCGAGCGGTGAACACCGCAGTCCCCTCCCTTGGGAGGGCGGACAGCTAGCTCGTCGCAGCCTTTGGAGGGCGAGCGTTTTCCTAGCCCGCAGCTCCGATCGAGACGATCACAAGGCTACAGGTAGCGATGAGCTAGAATCTTATTTTCAATAAGCTAGCTTGGCTTCTACTCAAAAAGTAGTAACCTGCACAGCGAGAATATGAAAAAGGACTGAACTTGTTGACAACACCGGAACTTATGCCTTCCGGGGTCATACGAGGTCACACGTGACTTTGTTGATATAAATATTCGACCTACGCATGCGCGAGACGGAAGATATCCAGTGCTAAAGCACCGCCTCTGGCGGTCAGTAAGGATGAAATAGAACCCCAGTAATAAGATCGAAAAGTAAGAAATCAGGTACCCAACATGTTCAGATGGATGAATGAAACTCACTTTATCTGGTCTTCCTTCCTCTTCTTTACAAAACCACTGATCCATAAAATCAACTCCAAATAAATACATGTGTACGGAGGAGACAGAGGAGAGCTGTTTGCATTTCACTGCAGATCTCCAGCTGCCATCCAGACACAAGAAGAAGAGCCAGAACTAATAACAGTGATGGTATAGAGATAAGTTAGACGAGTGGAGCCATAGTGATTATACTTTACAACATCCTTTAAAGCAGAAACAGATACAACATGTACAATTCATAAAATCATTTTTCCTGAATCAAGAGCCTCATATTGAGCTTTCATAAGACACAGAACGGCTGTATGATAGATTTAAATAAATAAAAACAACATATCTTATGCTAACTTCTGATGAATAGAGTGGTGCAGGAAAGAGTCAGCATGTTGCACTTTCTGGTTGCTTGTAATGGTTCAAACATATTAAACACGTATATAGCAGCACGGAGATATAATAAAACCCAGTATGTGTGTATTATGAAAACATCTCAATGATAAACTGGGAAAAAACTGTAAATTTCCCTCAAACATTTGATCTAAATCACACATTTAGGCCATTTCATGTCATCTACTAATGCAATGTTATACACCTCTGTTCAACCGAGCCTTTCTTATTTGTTATTGCCATTTTTAGTGCTTTGCTCTTTTACCTTAAAACCCAAAGTTTCATGAAAGAAATTAGCACAATTAGCACAAAATAATTAGCAATGATTACCAAGATAAGCAATGCAGACAATAGGTACAAAAATTGCTTGGTTGATTTGGACAGTATTGGAGTGGTTTTGTGGGTTATTGAGGATGCTGAGTCCCTTTCTGACAATTTCAGGATAGATCATGGCAGTTTTAACCAGAAAAAGCCAATATATGTGCTCTCTGTGGGCTGATTTTGATGAATGTTGGGTATATCTGGAGGATCTATGCGACTCTGGTTCGTTTTAATTGGACAGATTGCTCATTTACTTAGTAGAGAAAATAATTGTCATCTTGTGCTTTCTATATCCAATGGTCGCAACACTTCTCAAGGTAATCAAATCAGCCCACTTAGAGTACAAATACGGCCACTTTGGTAATACTGCCATTGTTAAGGTCGGAAATGAACTCGGCATCGTCAAAAAGCCTCAAAACCCAATTCTACATTTCTATCATAAAACGTTGGGGTGTTCAACATTTCCGTGTTAACAACAGGACTCTTTGAGCTGGCAACTCGACTATATTGGTTGCTTTAAGACAAAAACAACACCCTTGGATGTCACTGAGCGTCTAACCTCTGATCTGATCCTGAATCAGTTTTCCTGCAGCACGTTAGTTTTCCCGCCTTGTGCAGATAGAGCAGCGGTAAAACCAAACTGCCGGGCAAACCCATCCAGATCATACAGAACAAGGCCAAACACTTTTCACCCACCACCTGATTCTGAGAGTGGTAAAGAGCCAAGCCGATGGTGGTGCTTCCGAATCTGAAAACCAGCACTCCCAGTATGACCATCATGGAGTAAAGCGCCCTCACTTTGGTTCGATCAACCCGCTTCCCAACCCCCGGCTTTGGGCGAATCAGAACCCAGACGACAGAAACGCTGCAGAAAAGAACCACAAACAAAAAGAGGGACGACCAGAAAAAAGATACAGCGTTAATTTGGTCCTCTGGCAAGCTGAGGAAAGCCATGCTGCCAAAACAAAGCAGCCAAACGCACACGATGGTGACGTTTCTGATCCGAACTGCTCTGTTTCCTCTCAGCTTCAGGAAGATGATGGGATGCACGACGGCCAGGTAACGCTCCACACAGGTGAGGGCGTGGAAATACTGCTGAGCGGAGAAGTTGAGGAGGAAAAGGTAGATCCCCAGCTTCATCATTATCGTAAAGCCTGTGTAGGCGGCACAGCAGCTGAGGCAAAAACCAAGAATATTCATCAGCTCGGTGGCGACCATGTTGTACGTGAAGGCGTCAGAGTGGCGGATTATGGCGTCGGGTTGCTGGCGCCATTTCTGAACACCGAGGTAATGACTCGGATGCAGAGAGGGAGGAGGAGGAGGGTGAGGGAGAGGAAGTAGGCGGTGAGGTTATTGACGCCTCTTTGGGAAGTGTTGCATAGTTGCATGGTGCCATAGAAGTTGAGGGGAGGACGAAGGGAGGCGTTGGAAGAGTTGAAAGAATTCTTGCAGATTTATGGGGTTTGGAGTTGCATGCTAACGTAGCTAACTTATAATGACAAGCTGTAGGGGGGAGAGAGGGGAGGAGGAAGGGAGGCATTGGAAGAGTTAATGGACATGACTGAGGGCAAGGAGCAATAGAGAGGCAGGGAGGTGAAAAACAAGTTTACATTTAAAATATGAACAAATTAAGAAGAATTTCGCAGCTTTGTGGGGTTTTGAGATGAATGCTAACCGAGCTAACTCTTAATAACAAGCGGGAGGGGGAGAGAGGGGAGGAGGAAGGCAGGCGTTGGAAGAGTTGACGGACAAAACCTCTGGGGAAAAAGGGGGAGAAATTACAAACAAGTTTAAATAGTGAAAATAGGAAGAATTAGGACGAATTCCTGTAGCTTTATGGGGTTTTGGATGCATGCTAACGAAGCTAACTCATAATGACAATCTGTAGGGGGAGAGAGGGGAGGAGGAAGGGAGGGAGGCGTTGGAAGAGTTGACGGACATATTGGGCAAGGAGCAGGGATAGAGGGGAGATGAAAAACAAGTTAAAATAGTGAAAATATGACAAATAATTCCTGCTGATTTATGGAGTTTTGAGTTGAATGCTAACGTAGCTAACTCATAATGACAAGTATATAGTAGATAAATATTTCAAAAACACAAAAAAAATACCCATGAAGAAAGGATCTAAAAAGTGTTGGGGTTAGCATCTAACAAACATATTAATAAAACATCTCATCTCTATTTAAAAAAGAAATGTAAAAAAAATCAAGCTGTAATATTTTAACTATATTTGACATCTATGTATAATATTCTGTAAATCCCACTGAGGCAACCGGTTGTGTGATATTGGGCTATATAAATATACTTTGATTTAATTTGATATATATAAAATAATTTAAGAAAATACCTTGTGTGTGAGTGTGTGTGTGTGTGTGTGTGTGTGTGTGTGTGTGTGTGTGTGTGTGTGTGTGTGTGTGTTTTGCATGTTATCAAACCAGTAAGCAATCACTTTGCATGATCTGTCTCTTTCCACAGCTGCAGACACACTGACAGAATTTGATCGATAGTGTGTGTACGTATTTATACTTAAACAGACTGAACACAAACACATTTAAAAGTAATTGTAGAGTACATTTATTCCATCATTTAAAGACGAACATATATTTATTTGACTATTTTGATTAAATAGTGCACCATCATTATAACATGATGGTGTTATAATAAATCATTTCAAAATGATTATTTATTCTTCATATTTAATTTAATACATTTCTTGATACATGAAAGGTCTTAAAAAGCTTCAGAAACAATTCACTACCAGCATAGATCACTGCAGCAACCTAACATTTCTTTATCATATCCATTAGTTATCAGAAATGCACTTAATGACCTCGTTGTTTGACATGATTCAAATGAGCTGTGACTTTAAAGCGGTGTTTATTCAAATCGAGCACCTGTCCACCTGTGTGCAGGAAACCTTGCTTTACCCAATGCAAATAAAGCCCCTGAAAAGCATGCCATTCTATTATTATGTATATTTCTTCTAACATGGATCCTGCACGAAATCAGGCCTTAATGAGAGTGTGGTTAATACACGAGTAGCGATACGATTTGATCAATACCAATTCCCTTTTAGGTCCGATTCTTTATCGATTTAATGATAAATGTATTCGGGCGAAGTAGAGAAGATAAGGACTTTTTGTTGTTGTTTTCATCTGTAGTCGTTATTTGCATACAAAACACACATTTCAAATGATAAGTAGGAAAGTAAGAAAAACTGAACAACTCTGCAACTAACTAAATCACACGTTTAAATATATCAAATCAAATCAAGTTTTATTTATATAGCACATTTATAAACGATTTTTGGTCGAGCCAAAGTGCTGTACATAAAATAAAAATAGCCTACAGTAGAGACACTTTACAGCAAATACAACAGCACAGATTGTTCAGAATATCAGTGTGAGAAAAACAACACCCTCTGTCCTTACACCCTCTGTCCTTAGACCCTCTGTCCTTAGACCCTCACATCGTACAAGGAAACACTTCCAGAGAAAACCCACAGTTTAAAGGGGAACATGGGAGAAACCTCAGGGAGAGCAACAGAGGAGGGATCCCTCTCCCAGGACGGACAGACGTGCAATAGATGCCGTGTGTAAATCCAAGAGATAATACATTTTACAGCATATAGACCGAATGTTAGGGAATGCATGTGTCTGTAATAAGAAGATGAATCCATTATATATTTAAACTTTTTTTTGGTTATATTTCTCACTTCCATTCACTGAGATGCATTTATTCATTTATTTAACACATTAATCCAAATGTCTTTAAATGAGCCAAGAGGCTATTTTTCATCTGTAGTCCCTGGACAGATTTTGTAATTCAACCTAAAGACACATTTCATTTTAAAATACAATCAAATTAAAACATGCAACATCAAGACTGGAAATCTTGATAAAAAAACAAAACTAATAAAACAAAACAGAACTCTTCTTTCTTTTGTCATTGAGTGGTTTTTGTTGCAGCAAGCTTACCCAAAAGCCATGCTACAACTTTGCACATTTTGCACATTAACCATAAACCTAATGTTAGATCCGAGCCTCTGTCACCCGCAGCTGAACATCTCATCCACGCCTTTGTGGAGAAACTGATCAACGATTCGTGGACAAAGTTTGTCTTTTGCTATATTTAATAAAGTAATAAAGAAAGTCAATATACGAGTGGAATGGATCTCAAATGCAGGAACAGAGCAGCTTCATCCTCAGAGGACAGAGAAGTTCTGCTCACAGTCTCTCTATATATTCATGAGAGGAAACAACTGGTCCTACATCCCATCATTAAACCATTAAACCCCCAGTCCTTCACCATTTTTAAATCCACCTTTTGCCCTCCTGAAATGTAAATCCTTAAGCCCGTGTCACACTGTCCTGAAATTGACACCCGATGGACACACGATAAAGGAAATGTTCAAATTTGGCTCTGATCGTAGCAACATCGGGCCATTCGTGAGGGCATCTTAAGCCATCGGATGACCGCCGGTGGAGTTTCTCAGGCTCCGGCAGCAACTTCGTGAGCGGTGGCAATTTGGCATGCCAACAAATTGCCGAAGGACCTTGTGAAGGTTCATGGTCGTGTTGAATTCGTGTGTCCATTTTGCCCTTCGTAAGGCACTCGTGGGGGCATCTTGTCAAATCGTGGCATCTTCGTGTGATCATCGGTGCCATCGGGCATTTTTCGCCTCACAAAGACAATACGAAGGAAACAAGAAGCTGCCCGATTGTCTTAGGAAGGCGACACGACTACGTGAAGCCCTCGCAATGCCGTTGTGTAGCCATCGTATTATAGTACGATGACATCGAGATTGCATTTATTGCCCAACAAAATCATGTAAACATATTATGTAAATAACTCAATTTGTGTTCTGTGAAACTGAAAAAGATATTACATTGTTTTTGTTACTTGCGTTAAATGTCTTAAATGTTATTTAGGTTAACTTCCTGTTTTATTTAGATGCTTTTATTTTGAAGGCGAGTTTACGCTGTTGACAGGAAGTTGTTGTTCCTATGGAAACAACGTGACAAAGATAAGTAATATCTTCTACATATAAAGACAGAGAAAGTAAAGAATAAAGTGTATGTTTAGATGTTAGCGCCCCCCGAAGAGGCACAAGCTCTTACGTTGAGTCTGGATACATTCTAAATCATCAGTAACGTCTACGAACACATTTTCTTAGTGCGGGTGCCATCGTGTGGCCTTCTGTAGGCATCGTACTTGCTTCGGCTGTTGCTTGGCTGTTGACCAAGTTCGGGGCCATCTTCGTGCGAAATTCACAATTCCATATTCGTGTGTCCATCTGGTGTCAATGTCGGGACAGTGAGACAGGGGCTTTAACATATGTCTCTGTTAAACACATACAAGACTAAATATATAATTTAACAGTCTAAAAGGCAATCAGAGTATAAGACTATATGTTTCAAATTATCATATAATAATTTGACACGGACCAGCCTTCATTTTCTCCCCCCAATGACTCCTGTAACTCCCCTTTTCTACGTCTTCAACGCCCCCCTCTCTCTATAAACTCAAACTGGTTCAAAATGCAGGCCGCCAAAGTCCCAAAAAACACCAAATCATGGCACCACATCCCCCCCAATCCTCAAAACCTTCACTGGTTTCCCGGTCTCCCAACACATTCAACCTACAAGATACTGGTCCTCACCTACAAAAGCCTCGATAAACATTCATCTGTTTGTCATCTTGCAATATACTTATTTATATAAATAGTTATCACCGCAATTAACCGTATTTCCTTTTGTCAGAGACATGAAGAAGAGGGACACATGTTGATGTAGAAGAGACATGAAGAAGAGGGGACACATGTTGATGTAGAAGAGACATGAAGAAGAGGGGACACATGTTGATGTAGAAGAGACATGAAGAAGAGGGGCCACATGTTGATGTAGCGGAGACATGAAGAAGAGGGGACACATGTTGATGTAAGAAGATACATGAAGAATCGGGGGACACACTGTTGATGTGGAAGAGACATGAAGAAGAGGGGACACATGTTGATGTAGAAGAGACATGAAGAAGAGGGGACACATGTTGATGTAGAAGAGACATGAAGAAGAGGGGACACATGTTGATGTAGAAGAGACATGAAGAAGAGGGGACACATGTTGATGTAGCGGAGACATGAAGAAGAGGGGACACATGTTGATGTAGCGGAGACATGAAGAAGAGGGGACACATGTTGATGTAGAAGAGACATGAAGAAGAGGGGACACATGTTGATGTAGCGGAGACATGAAGAAGAGGGGACACATGTTGATGTAGCGGAGACATGAAGAAGAGGGGACACATGGTGATGTAGAAGAGACATGAAGAAGAGGGGACACATGTTGATGTAGAAGAGACATGAAGAAGAGGGGACACATGTTGATGGATAAAGTGGGTTTTGCATAATAGGTGACCTTTAAGACCAAATCAACACACTTTGGAGTGTTAAAACCTGACTACACTGCGTGTCTAACCTCGCGTCTGATCTGATCCTGAATCAGTTTTCTTGCCGCACGTTAGTTTTCCCGCCCTGTGCAGAAACAGCAGCGGTAAAACCAGACTGCTGGGCAAACACAGCCAAACCACTGAAGTCAGCATCGTGCATCTGTAGCATTTACCCAAATTCATGGAGACGTAAATCAAGAGAAAGAGCAGCTGTCCCCCAAATCTGAAACAAAGAGCCAACATGATCGCCATGATGGTTCTGAACGCCCTCTTCTTGGATTGGTCCACCCTCCCGTTGTCTTCCCCCGGCCCTGGACGAATCAGAGCGCGGAGAACGGAGAGACTGCAGAATGCCACGACAACCATGGAGAAGGTGGTGACGCAGAAATATGGCACCAAGATGACACTTTTAGCAGTGAGACCAATCCACATGAATAAAAGCAGCCAAACGAACACAATGCTCACGTTCCTGATCATGATCCCGCCCCTATTCTTCAAACGCAGGTAGGTGATTGGATGAACCACAGCCAGGTGGCGCTCCACACAGGTGAGGATGTGAAATGGGACGTGTCCGTTAGTGGTGGCAACGGCCAAATAAACAGCAACGTTCATCCAGAAAGGCTTTTTCAGAACGACGGCGAAACAGTGGAAGATGCAGCTGAAAACACCGAGCATCTCCATGGCGGCCATGTTGTACGTGAAGACATCGGAGTGACTTCCTGTTGAGGAGAGAGGGGAAAGAAGTACTCAGATCTTGTACTAGAGTAAAAGTAGAAGTACTCAGATCTTGTACTTGAGTAAAAGTAGAAGTACTCAGATCTTGTACTAGAGTAAAAGTAGAAGTACTCAGATCTTGTACTTGAGTAGAAGTAATAATAATAATAATCCTTATATTTATTATAGCGCTTTATCAAAGACTCTCAAAGCGCTTTACAAATACACATTACACATACAGATCATACATACATGTAATGGTCATCTACTGTGGACAATACCCATAGGAGCAAATTCGGGTGAAGTGTCTTGCCCAAGGACACAACGGCCTGACGCAGTGGGGCAGGAGCGGGTTTTGAACTGGAGTTCCCCTTGATCTGATGATCAAACGCACGGACCACTGTGCCATCCGTCCCGTACTCAGATCTTGTACTAGTGTACCAGAGTGTACTTTTCTACTTTTACAAGTGAAATTTGAAGATCACGTGACATAGACGCCAGCCATTGGAATGAATGGTGAACAAAAACGTAGGCATCTTACAATTTCAGAGGCGTTTTTGTAGAAATACTACGTCCTACGTTGTGGACCAACGTAGTTATTACACGTTTAGATGTGAGACTGGGTAGGAATACTCTGTTACGGTAAAGGTCCTGCATTCAAAATGTTCCTCAAGTGAAAGTAGAAAAGTATTCTCATCAAAATATAGTGAAAGTAGCGACAGTAAAAGTAGTCGTTGTGCAGATTGGTCCATTTCAGAATAATATATATGATATGTTTTATAATGATTGATCATGAAAGTGTTCTCAAAGCTGGTAAAGGTGCAGCTAGTTTGAATGGCTTTGTAGACTGCAGGGTAGCTGGTGGATTTACTCCAGGTGGAACTAAAGTCTGATTCAACACTTAATGTAATGTAGTGGAGTACAAAGTAAAAGTACACCATTTACCTCTGAACTGTAGTGGAGTAGAAGTACAAAATAGCATAAAAAGTCCCTCACAATTGTGCTTAAGAACAGTATTTGAGTAAATGTACTAACCTTTAGTCGTGGAGTCCCGCCCCCAATATCTCTGGACGCCCAATGAGAAGACGAGGATGCAGGGAGCAAGCAGAATCAAGATGGTGGCGATGGAATAGGAGGTGAAGATGATGAAGCTGTTTCTGCAGTCATAGCAGTGGTAAGAGGAGGAGGAATCAGAGGAGGGGGGGAGGAGGGAGGCGTTGGAGGAGTTGGAGAACATGGCTGTTTATATAAAGGAGAGAGAGAGGGAGAACATCCAGATGAGACATGGTCAAAACAAAACACCAATAACCCAGCTAAATGTCGTTTTAAAGTAAACTAATAATTCATTCTGAATTTAATATTTATTTGATCTTTTATTGGAGATTTTAACTTTATCTTTTAACTTTAAGTTTTTTCTAAACTTATATTTTAGAATAATTTTGGGACATTTGTACTTTAACTTATGTTGTATAATTATTTTCGATTCTAATTTTTATTTTAGCTGCTTATATTTAAATAGATATCTTTATTATATATTATTTTATATTTTATTGCACATTTTTACATAATATAAAAAAATAGATATTTATATACAGTCATGAAACCCAATTCCACCGAAATAAGAAAGGTATTCTGAAATCTAACTCATGACATTGAATCAGCTAAATATTTTAGATTACACAATTAAATTGTTTTTAATTATCTGTCGATGTTAAGGATTTAAGTACAATGTACTTGAAGAGCTAATACGGCATAGGACTGACCTTTTAATAAAGCAAAGAAAGGTTCGTTTTTCATAATTAATAAGTACATAAAACACACCAAAGTAACTCACTTTTTAATTATTTTCTATTCATATTTACATTTTAGCTGCTTATATTTAAATATATATTTTTATTATATATTTTTTTATATTTTATTGCACATTTTTACTAATTTTTCTATATTTTTATTTATATTTTAATATTAAAAATATATATATTTATATACTATCACAATACCCCCAATTCCCCCGGGGTAAATAAAGTATTCTGAAATCTAACTCCTGACATTGAATCAGCTAAATATTTTAGATTACTCAATTACATTGTTCCTAATTATCTGTCGATGTTAAGGATATAAGTACAATGTACTTGAAGAGCTATCTAATACGGCATAGGACTATCCTTTTATACATCAATAAAAAGGTCAGTCTTTCATAATTAATAAGTGCATAAAACACACCAAAGTAACTCACTGTTTCAGCAGCGTTTCTTCTTCTGATGTCTGGTCTCTCCAAACTGAACGACAGCCTTCTCCTGTGTGTGTGTGTGTGTGTGTGTGTGTGTGTATATATATATATATATATATATATATATATATCTATATATATATATATATATTAATATCTGCGAGCAGGTGCCTTTGTATTTGTTTCCTGTTTGCATGAAGATGGGATTGTTTGCATCGCCAATACAGATATCATGATAAAGCCCTGAAACATTATACTGTACATCTCAGTATGCAAATGTCCTGCTCTGATTTCCCTTTTCTTCCTCCAGCTGTATGACGTCCAAAGCTCATTCATCAGAGACAACAACAACACACAGAGACAGCGTCTTTAAATACATCACTCTTTATTCAATGAAAACACACAACTTCACACCGACAGTTCTCCTTTATAACGTTTACACTTCTGTATTTTAGTCATCATGGATCATGCATGAAGTCACACTGTAATCAAAGCGTGACAGTAAACAGAGATCACTGATGAATAGAGTAAAGGGAGATGGAATATAATCTATTGTTGTTATTTGCATCACAAACACACATTTCAAATGATTAGGAAAAACTCTGACACACATTTAGGCTGTTTTTGGGCCGTTTTTGGGGATTATCAATGTCATATTTTACACTTCTTTTGCAGCTAGCTCCTCCGAAAGCCATGTTTGAGTTTGCACCCTTTCTGTTGCTATTTTAATACAAAAAACAGCCAATATAACCAGGCTTTAGTCCAGTCTGACTGGTGAAATTAAGTGTAAAATTCAATATTTTAAACAAGATGTTGTCACTTTTTTAAATTAGAATAAAAACAAATGTCTCATAGGTGACAGCTATTTAGAAAAACCCACAAAACAAAGTGGACAACGGTTTAAAACCTGCTTAGCCTAATGATATATATCAGTCTTTGCTTATTTTGCTTATTTCTAACCTTTTTTCCTTCTGGTAGTTCCCATATATTTCGCTCAGAGACTAAATCAACACACTTGCAAGCGTTTAGACGAAACTTGACTACTGTGCGTCTAACCTCTGATCTGATCCTGAATCAGTTTTCTTGCCGCACGTTAGTTTTCCCGCCCTGTGCAGAAACAGCAGCGGTAAAACCAGACTGCTGGGCAAACACAGCCAAACTTTGGAGACAAACAACGCACATTGCATACAAAAACCCAAATCCATGGAGACGAACATCGAAAAAAGAAGCAGATGTCCGCAAAATCTGAAACAAAGAGTCAACATGATAGCCATGATGGTGTAGAACGCCCTCTTCTTGGATTGGCCCAACCTCCCTTTGTCCCCGCCCCCTTCTCCGGGCCCTGGACGAATCAGAGCGCGGAGAACGGAGAGACTGCAGAACGTCACGACAACCATCGAGAAGGTGGTGACGCAGAAATATGGCGCCATGCTGTAACTGAGAATGGAGACAGGAAACCAGGTGAAGAAGAGCAGCCAAGCGAATGCAATGCTCACGTTTCTGATCATGATCCCGCCCCTATTCCTCAAACGCAGGTAGGTGATTGGATGAACCACAGCCAGGTGGCGCTCCACACAGGTGAGGATGTGAAATGGGATTTGTCCGTTAGTGGAGAAAATGGAGAAGTATAAACCAATTTTTAATAAAAGGTGGTTTGCCAAGATGGCGCCGAGGCAATTAATGATGGAGCCGAGAACTCCAAGCATCTCCATCACAGCCATGTGATACGTGAAGACATCGGAGTGACTTCCTGTCGTGGAGAGAGGAGAAAGAAGTACTCAGATCTTGTACTTGAGTAAAAGTAGAAGTACCAGATTGTAGGAATACTCAACCCAGTCTCACGTGTAATAACTACGTTGGTCCACAACTTGGGACGTAGTATTTCTACACATTTCAGAATAATATATATGATATGTTTTATAATGATTGATCATGAAAGTGTTCTCAAAGCTGGTAAAGGTGCAGCTAGTCTGAATGACTTTGTATACTGCAGGGTAGCTGGTGGATTTACTCCAGGTGGAACTAAAGTCTGATTTAACACTTGATTAGATTTCACATCATTCATCCACATCTGTGAAGTAACTAAAGGAGTAAGTAAATACATGTAGAGGAGAAACAAGTACACCATGTACCTCTGAACTGTAGAGGAGAACAAGTACACCATGTACCTCTGAACTGAAGTGGAGAACTTGTACAAAATAGTAAAAGACTTGAGTAAATGTATTTAGTTACTTCCACCTCTGATCGTTGAGTCTCGCCCTCGATATCTTTGCACTCCCAGGTAGAAGATGGAGGAGCAGAGAGGAAGAAGAACCAGGATGTTGGCGACGGAGTAGGAAATGAAGACGATGAAGCTGGGTCTGCAGCTGAAGCAGGTATACTCGGAGAAAGAGGAGGCATTTGAGGAGTTGGAGGACATGGCTGTTTCTATAAAAGAGGACAGAGGGGAAAAGGTCAACATGTAGATTAGATTGTCTGTGTTTAGGGAACACTTGAAATAGTCCACATACATTTTAAGGAAAGTAGATATTGATCTTTTATTGGCAAGGCAAGTTTATTCATAAGCACCTTTCAACACAAGGCAATTCAAAGTGCTTGACAAAACTGAAAGACATGAAGAGCATTAAGAAACATATTCAACTCATTTAAAAGCAGTAACTTTTAACTTAAAGTAGTAGTTTTCATCATAATAATACAAAAAGTCACAAAGTAACTCACTTTTTCAGCAGCGTTTCTTTTCTGTTGTGTGGTTTCTCCAAACTGAACGACAGCCTTCTGGGTTCTCCTCTATAAATATTAATATTTGCGTGCAGTGCCTCTTTTGTAATGGTGTTTGCATGAATATGGGATACTTTTGCATCTCAGAAAGCCAGAACCCTGAAACTTTATACTGTACATCTCAGTAGGCAAATGTCCTGTCTGTGCATGACGACCAAACATCGATTCATAGATGCAAACAACAGCAGACACACGAATCTTTAAATACGTCATTTAATGAAAGCACACAACTTTACACCAGCAGCTCTCCTTTATAACATTAAAAAACATCATTATATATTATAATAACTCCTTTGTTCCTAAATATACAGAAACATATCACCATGATTTGTATAATTCAATTCAATTCAAAACCTTTATTTATCCAGGTAAAATCCCATTGAGATCAATGATCTCTTTTTCAAGGGAGACCTGCAGCAGTAGGTTCCACAAGAAGACATAAACAACAGAACAACAAAAGGACATCATACAGCAAAATGTACAGGGATTACAATTTACATATTTAACCACATGTACAGGTACCAACAGCATCTGATTTTGTAGCATCCAACCAAGCTTTAAAAAACATGTAGTGGTACTAGCTTGTAATTTTCCATTCTTTTTGCAGACTGTTCCATGTTAGTGGAGCTGCACATCTGAAAGCTTTCTTCCCTAAGACAGTCCTAGCACTTGGCACATTTAATAAAACCACAGCATGCGATCTCAGGCAATAAGTACTTTCAATTCGCAGAGAGATCAGGGAGCAGATATAAGATGGTAGTTTATCCAACATGGCTTTGTAAATGAAAAAGTACCAGTGACTGAACCTCCGTACAGTAAGTGATGGCATAACCGCCTTGGTATACAGGGTACAGTGATGCGTAAGTGCTTTACAATTTGTCAAAAATCTCAGTGCACTGTGATACGCAGCATCTAACTTGCTCAGGTAATTGGCAGGTGCATTCATATATAACAAATCACCATAGTCCAGCACAGGTCAAAGGTCACAGAGCCTTTTCCTGGCCTCAAGCGAGAAACAGGACTTGTTCCTGTAAAAGAACCCTAGCCTAACCCTCAGCTTTTTAAACAGGTTATTGACATGACATTTAAAAGTGAGACAGTCATCAAGCCAGATACCCAAGTATTTGTAACAGGTAACCACTTCAAGTTGTATTCCTTGCGTAGTTACAATATCCAAAGTAGTCTCTGGTGTATTTTTAGCTTTAGCTTTAGAAAAGAGCATTACCTTGGTTTTATCCACATTTAAAAGAAGCTTAAGCTCAGAGAGCTGAGCCTGAATAATGTTAAAAACAGCCTGTAATTTAACAACAGCCTCGTTAAATCGAGGGACCTGCACAATACATCACGGTATCATCAGCATAAAAATGTAAGGTTGCTCCTTCGACATTTTCACCTAAACTATTAATATAGATAGAGAATAATAGCGGACCTAAAACAGAACCTTGAGGAACACCATTAGTGATGTTTAACCACTCAGAAGACAGCCCATCAAACTGAACAATTGGGACCTTTCAGAGAGGTAGTTCACAAACCACCCTACTGCATGGCTGGACATGCCTATACTGAACCAGCCTTTGCTTCAAAATGCAATGATCGACGGTATCAAAGCTTTGGATAGGTCAACAAATAGAGCTGCACAACTCTGCTTATTATCTAAAATACTCGTAATATCATTTACCACTTTCATTGTGGCAGTGATGGTGCTGTGTTGCTTTCTGAAGCCTGACTGATGTTTAGACAGGATGTCATTGTTACATAAAAACTCCTTTACTTGTTCACTCACTAAGCGTTCAAGAACCTTCGCCAGAACGGACAATTTAGAGATGGGTCTATAGTTATTTAATAAGGTGGCCTCCCCAGGACATAAGCTGACTTCCACAATTTTGGGATTTTGTTCGTGCTGAGAGAGAGGTTAAAAAGAGTAGTGAGAGGTGGAGCAATAAAATCTGCAGCTATCTTTAAAAAGAAAGGTTCTACGTTGTCCGGACAAGCCGGCTTTTTAGGATCTAGCTTGGTTAAGACTTCACGAACAACATCAACAGTAAAAGGAGTAAAACTGAAAGGGTTTTCCAGACCACATTGTTCTGAGTCACCGACTGTGGTGTTCACAGAAGCAGAATTAGGAACAGAATGAAACAGAGAGCCACAGGACACAAAATGCTCATTAAAACAATTTAACATGGTAGCCCCTATCTGATATAGAGCCAGATGCCTGTGGTAAGGCACGGAGGTAGCTCATTACGGATATCACCGGCGGATATCGATTTTATGGCTTTCCAGAATTTTCTAGGGTTGTTCAGGTTCTTTGTGGTTACTGACAGATAATACTTAGATTTAGCACTTTTGACATGTGAAGTGAAGCTATTCCTTAGCTGCCTAAAACGCAGCCATTCTACCCTCTGAGCCTGTTTTCCTAGCCTTTGCCAGGCCTTGTTTCTCTCCATGTAGGAAGACTAGATAATTCAGCAGAAAACCAAGGATTGTCTCGTCCCTTCACTCTAAATGTACGCAGGGGTGCATGTCTATCAATGATCTCCATAAAACCAAGATAAAAATAGACCATGCAGTCTCAACATCAGCACACAAATCGATTTTTCCCCAATCAAACCCAAACAGATTCATGTACAAAAACCCAGCTCCACAAAATATTTTATGTCTCTCTTAATGATAATGCGAGGTTTAACCTTTTGGACCTTAGTGTCCCTAATTGTGGCTACAACACAGTGGTCACTCAGATCATTCGCAAATACTCCCACAGCGGTCTGTAACAACTCACTACCATGACCTGTTGACCCTTTGCCACTTCTATATTTAAGGCTAAAAATTCAAATTGCTTACTGATAGATTTGGAAACTAATGTGGATACACTGAACTTATTCTTAACATAAATGGCAACGCCACCACCTTTATTAGGCCGGTCGGTACGATACACATTATAACCATTTAAGGCAATGTCAGAGGCCAAAATAGATTTGTTTAGCCATGTTTCTGATAAAACAATGACGTCAGCGTCAGTCGATCTCGCCCAAATATGGACGAAATCTAGATTACCTAACAGACTGCGCACATTCAAGTGGATGAAACCCAACCCAGATCTAGCTTTAAAATCAGCAGGAGTAGCGATCTGACTACTACTACTGGGCGGACCAGGGTTAGGTTGTACATTTCCTTACAGTAATAACAACAACAAAAACCAGGCCTTTTTCCTCTTAAGCGACACACATACATTGTCATCTACTTTAGAATCACCGAGAAAAGTCTGCAAGAGTGTGATTAGAGCTTAAGAAGCAGTCCTGAAGAACCATCATCGCAGGAAAACAAAAAGACAAACATATTTTGGGCAACCGGTAATTGTTTGTGTAACACAATCCGAACCTTTGCAGGGGATGCCCACTGCGGGTGGCAGAACAGACCTGAATCCAGAAGACTCCTCAGAATGACTAGAGATCTTCTCATAGTCCAAAATAGTTAACAGGCACAGCAGAATCCCGATATGGGCCATTTTCCCAGACCAGCACACAGAATCCGCGATGTTCCTGGAGCAAAATCAGCTCAGCAGCAAAGGACAGACGAAAGCAGCAGCGTGGTATCCCCGGGGTGAAAGCAGGCCTCTGCAACAGCAGAATCAGGACAGGTGGAAAGCAGGCCCCAGCCGTGGTAAAAACCTCCTCCGCACAGCAGCACACGCCCGGTGGAAGCAGGCCAAGCCCGAAGCGTGGATCCACTCCGTCTCTCCGCGACGACTCCGGGGTAAAAACCTCTCCAGTGCAGCCGTACTCTACAGGTGGGAGCAGGCCTCCGTAGATCGCAGATAGCAGGCAGCAAACAGGTGGAGCCGCTCTGTCCCTTCGCGACGAGCAGGCGTCCGTAGATCGTAGATCGCAGATCGCAGGCAGCAACAGGTGGAGCCGCTCCGTCTCTTCGCGACGTCTCCGGAGGATAAACACCTCAGTACAGCCGCACACGACAGGTGGGAGATGGCCTCCGCAGACAACTAAAACCACTACTTGTATAAGCAGGGATGGCTAAATGTTTGTGAGCAGGAGAGCTAGATGCTAACAGCTGCCAGATGCTAACAGGCAGTGGGAGCCTGTAAAAATTGCGACTGTTCTCTCTGACACGCTAATGTCTAACTCGACAATAAGAGCTATATAACCATATTAAAAGATACAGAAAATACATTAAAAAGCCATTTGGAGTTACATTTCAGACCCAACTTAATGCAATTTCACTTTGAAACACTTATATTATAGCTTAACAGTTTTGATGCCTCAAAATATTCGTTAAATAGCCAATTTGTATTGAATACACACTTTCCTATGTCATCGCTAGCAAGTTAGCAAGAGGAATTAAATGATTTTACTATTGTTACGACCCTGGATCGTTAGGTCATTTGTGTGTACATTTTTCCCTCGTGTGTGTGTGTGTGTGTGTGTGTGTTGTGTGTGTGTGTGTTTGTGTGTGTGTGTGTGTGTGTGTGTGTTGTGTGTGTGTGTGTGTGTGGTGTGTGTGTGTGAGCAAGCAGGTGGTGCCCGTTAGCTGATTAGCTACCTTCTGCATGCTGATTGGTCCACCTGAGGAGACGGGAGCATATTAAGCTACAGCCGTGCAGTTCCTCGGCCGCTCTCTCTGACTCAACTTCTCCTACTCCCAATGCGGCGCTTGTTTAGATATTTTGTCCTGTGTTCAGACTTTGATATCATTTTGTCCTTCTCCGCTGGCTGCGAGCTACTTTCACCAGTGCTTGAATTGGAATGAAAAAGGTGCCAGTACTCTAAAATCAGCAACTTTTTCAAGTCAATTTTATATATACAGCCCACAAACAAGAATTTGGCTACTATAATGCTGGTGGGTTTGTCTCTTTACTACTGTATATTTTAGAAAGGTTCACTGTACTTAACATTTTTTATGATAGGCAGCGGATATGGCTAAAGCTTAGTAAGGTCAATATTAACTGAAAATATAGCAATCAAAGTCTAGATCTTCTGCTGAAGACACATGAAGCAGAGACCTTTCAGGTGAGAGCCCCTCTGGTGGTGTTCAACATTAATGACAAGGAAACAAAGCTCTGGTCAGAAGCATTTTTTATAAAAAGCTTTAACAAAATTAAGTATTTCTGTTACATTTTGAATGCAATCTAACTTTCCAACTCAGAAAACGAAAAACGAAAAAGTGCCAAAAGTCTTCTCACATGGCTGAGCTGCTTTGCAATATACTTCACCACTGAAGAATACAATATGTATAAAGTAAACTATGATGCAATCTAACTTTCCAACTCAGAAAAATGATAAAGAGCATGAACAAAGAACATGTAAAACAAATGCAAAATTTGCACAATCTAAAATGAGAAACAAAGTCTGAGCCATGGTAAAGAGTTACATTGAACACCAAGCTGATCAGATAACTCCCTGGTTGGTCTTGAAGTCCTTCTAATCTCAGGATCTGTACAAATCGGCACATTATGCCAAAGTCTTCTCACTGGGTGAGCTGCTTTGCAATATCTTCACATTGTTAGAAAAAGGCTCCAGAAGGCCTTGGGGACATCAGTATCAGGGGCTGGAGCTGGACAGGGCTCTTTCATCAGCACTTCTCCTTCCTTTGCCAGCCAGGACCTCACATACTGTCCGGATTGAACTGTCCTAGTGATGTCCATTACATTTAATGAAAACCAGGCTGGACAGTCGGCTGACAGAGAGAGCATTCCTTTTTGCAGTAAGGATACTCGTTCATGTCGTGAATGCCCGCTCACACTCACTAGTGGAGACAGCGATGGTTCGGACTGCTTTCAGTAGAGGCTCCAATGGCAGCAGGTGGTACGGGATGCCCTGGTTTCCTTGTATTCGCGAAAGCCCTGAACAGTCTCTTCTCTGT
>NW_022990067.1:20000-95863 GCF_902827175.1 Gymnodraco acuticeps | reverse complement strand
GAGACACCCTTTACAGAGGTTCCATTCTGCTTTGAGGGGTGTTCCCTTTCCTGAGTGAGTTCTGTGCGGTGTGAATGGTCTGCAAAGGATAATGACACCACTATGGAACACTCATCCTATTTGCTTGCGCTCCAACACATTGTACGTGACAGGCTAAGGGGCGGGACATCTATAAACTGAACATCAGCAGGAGAGGACTCTTTAAAGTAGGACACACTACATACTGATATACACCTGAAACCAGCAGGAGGGATTAAAGTAGAGACACTACATACTGATATACACCTGAACATCAGCAGGAGAGGACTCTTTAAAGTAGAGACACTACATACTGATATACACCTGAACATCAGCAGGAGAGGACTCTTTAAAGTAGAGACACTACATACTGATATACACCTGAACATCAGCAGGAGAGGACTCTTTAAAGTAGAGACACTACATATGATATACACCTGAACATCAGCAGGAGAGGACTCTTTAAAGTAGAGACACTACATACTGATATACACCTGAACATCAGCAGGAGAGGACTCTTTAAAGTAGAGACACTATATACTGATATACACCTGAACATCAGCAGGAGAGGACTCTTTAAAATTAGCAAATGCAGAAAAAAAAAGAAGCAGATTCAGGCAGTAGGCGTATGGATTAATTTCAGCTTGCACAACATCAGACCATCTCATAGATTAATGGGAGTTCTGTGTTTTAATGATATCCAAATAAAGTAATGCTTTATGGATCAGGCATCACGTTATTGTGACCTATTTTATCTTCATTTCTAGATACCAATTCAGTCTGTTTCCATGTCAAATGTTATACCAACAGATCTTGTTTTAGCACAAACAACTTGTTAATTCCCCGGATTAGCCAAATATGTATTTTAACACTATGATTTCTACCCCTTGTGTAAGATGTGTGTGTTTAATTGATATATGCAAAGTTATCCATGCAATGTGTGGGTTATGTTAATATGGATAACATGCTTTGACTCTATATTAAATATATAGCTAGTATCCCATATGCATATCCCATTATGCATCATGTTCATTCAGATGCTTTAATCATGTGGGAGTAGTAATCGTTCCTCTTTCCATGAAATTCCATTTGAAAACCATTTTAAACGCTGATTCTCAGAAATGAGGTCCTGAGCGTTGTGTAAGTGGAACATGGCCGAGATGTTAAAATGAGATTCACCGGGATGTTAGTGAGACAGAGAGAGGAGATTGGACAAGATCAAGTGATCAGCGCCGACACAATGGGATGAGATGTCTGAGCCCTTCAGGCATGAAGACTGTATCTCTCCGTGTGTTGAAGGTGTGCTCGCTAGCCTCAGGTGACAACAGGCTGATGATGGGCTCCATTTTCATGTTCAGCATTAAAGGTGGGGTATGGTAAGTTTGAGAAAACCGGCCTTTGAGGATACACTTTTTGTTATATTCCATGGAATGCTTTTAACCTCCCTGATAGCAATGAATATCTTAAGTGCTTTTGACAATAAATCCATAAAGAAAGGTCATCAGTGGAAGCCGTTGGCCGCTGTTAAAAAGCTCGACCCAATCATCTGAGCCGGCTCTAAAGTAACTGGATGGCCCTACCTGCCTGTCAGCCTTCCATCTGGCACAAACTCATCTCGTGCCCTCATTGGTCATGTGCGCGTTCGTGTGTGTTGGAGGAGGGGCTCTGTAAGGAAGGGGCAGATTTTTCCAGTTGTTGTATTTTCAAATTCTAGCGCACTCGAGCTGGTTTCTCCAAAATTACCTACCCAACCTTTAAGAGAACATCTTTCTTATGACTTCTTATTAAACAAGAACCATGCATGAAAACACCTTAAAGAGGCCTTAGTCTGCTGTAGGGTGTTATATAGGTTTTAGTGCATGTAAATGGTTTTCTAAGGCTAACATTTCTTTGTTCACTCTAGAGGGAGTTTCTACCACACTCTACCTAAAACCTTAAAACTCCTTTGTTTACTTCAGTAAAATAATGACAGCACTTTGTAACACTCACGCTCCCAGAGTGCCACAGTGACGCGTCCTACAACCCGGAAGCAAGTTAGCATTTTACCACTTCCGGTTCCTTCGACAAAAACCGATCTAATCGATAGATTTATGATTATAAAATTATAAAAGTAGATCAGATAAAACGTGATCCGTCTCTTAAATGTGTTTCAACCACAGACCTTATTTCCTATGGAGAAATTTACTTTTTTTTTTGTCGAAGGAACCAGATTTTAGGATGCGTCACTGTGGCACTCTATTGGCTAGCGCTCCAACACATTGTACGTGATAGGCTAAGGGGCGGGACATCTCTAAGTGGTTGACCAATCACAACAGAGTGGGCCAGCTAACCAATCAGAGCAGACTGGGCTCTGGTTTCAGACGGAAATCAATTTAAAACATAAATAAATCAAAATGTGTATTTGAAATTCTTGAATGGTTTTAACAGTAAGTAATTATATATACTATGCAATCATATCTTGTTTAATAATTCGACAAGGTTGCAAAATCAGGATCTTTCCGGTATTTAGAAGTGTTTACGTTGAGCGCAGATATTGAGCTCCGTCCATTTGCTCGGATCTATATAAACAAAACACAATGAAGGAGAAGCAGCATTGTAAATTGAATAGCGATCGATAAATCAATTTGTTATTGTCGTCCAGCCTGGACCCAAAGCACAGAACCCCCCCCCCCCTAAATGAAAACCCTGATTAATGAAAAGCTTCTACATTAGCATGCGTGCACCACACCTGCATGTTAATTCAGATCAGCTGTGTAACCTTGCTCTGCTGTCCATGTGTCTCTATTATCCTGCGGCCCCCCCCCCCATATGGGAGATATCTTTAGAATAACTCTACCTGCCTGTTTCCTATCTCCTTCTCCCTCCTTTTCTCCCCCCCCTCCACGACCCTTTCTGCAGTCTCTCCTGCTGACCTTGTTTTCCTGTCACCTCACACCACGAGAGACCCGTCATCCAGGATACAAAAAGAAACTGTATTTAATTACAATTACATCAAAAAGTCATCAGATTACATTTAAATACAATGTATATTAGATACAGTAACTAGCAGGATGATATATTATAGGTACTGAATTAATGTCCTTTATATTTAGGCTATTCTTTATTTTAAATACATGTCAACATTTCTTTTCTTTCAGCAGCTACAAGGTGAGACGATACCAAAACATCTAGGACAAAAAAACACGAAACAAAACCGTTTTAATATATTTTTTAACGCAGTAGACTCCTGATTAATTAAACAAAAATACACTATGATTTTATATGAATGTATTAAGCTTAAACAGCATTTGTATACTATTACTGTCACTAAATTGTTGATAATAACTGTGTAATTTATACCTGGCCACTAAATCAGTATATATATATATATATATGCCGTTAATAACTGTGTAATTTATACCTGGCTGCTAAACCTTGTTACTGTTACAAGGTATCTTGTATTTTGTAGATTGTGTAACTTGCTGCTGTTAACCTCTTAAGCCCTGAGCCTGTTTTTCAGGTTTCAGGCTCGAAAATACTATGCCCAAAACAAATGACTATAACTTAACTTCTAAAAGGGTTATATGAATAATTCCTTTTATCAAAGCAAGGTTACATCTGTGTGTTGGATGTAGAAGTGTCAGAATCAATATAGATGTTTCTCTGTCAGAGTAAATTCAGATGGAACATAGTAAAAAAAGATAAATTCTTACCTCCGCCTAAAAAAAAACTATGACTTATAGTGAAAACCACCCTTGAATGATGGGATGGTAGACTAAAAGCTTTAGGAATCCAAAGTATAACATATAATAAGTACCCTGTATCAAGATTGAAGCAAAACAAGTTAAATTTGACCTTTTTAGAGAGGTTTAGCAAAAAGTAGTCCAGGCGACTGACCTTTGGGCACATTTGGATACCATCAGTGCCATTGGACCTTTTTCAGGTACCAGACCGTAGTGACGCGTTTCCCCCCCCCCCCCGTATTGGTATCAGGGGGGCCGGGCTTAAGTACCGTCAAACTATGTGCAATATGTGCTTTATGTGCAATATATACTTGATATACATATGCCATCTTTAATAACTGTAATATATACCGGGCTGCTCAATCCTAAGAACTGCACAGGATTTGATTTGATTTGTTTTTTATCTGTATTTTTGAAAATTATGTAACTTTTAATCTTTTTTTAGCATATTTTTATTATATTATAACTTAGTACTTTTTTAACGCATGTAAGATATGCAACACTAAGCTGTCTGTGGCTCTTTCCTGCTGTAACGCTGCACATTTCCCCTCTGTGGGACTAATAAAGGGATTCTGATTCTGATACGAAATATATTGGTTTCTTCTTTTATTGTGTATTTTTTGCATTTTAAGAAATCATTTGATTGCAAGGCAAACATAACAACACTTAGATCCCTGAGGTTCAGTACAAACATATTGTTATTTATTTTCTCTTATATGTATTTGCATTGCATTTGATATTGAGGTAATCCAAAGAAGGTAATCAGATTACTTTTTTATTTTGATAATTAGATTTCATTTTTTGAAGTCCCTTTATTATGCCTTTTTCGACATGTAACTAGTTATGGTAACAGATTACATTTTAAAGTAACCAATCGCCGCTCATTTCCTCCCCCTTTCTGTCCCTTAGTCCCGCCCCCTGGATGCCTTTCCCCCTCTCCCCCCCCCCTCTCTGCAGCTGTACATACTCTGCTTTTTAATTAGACCGACTCACTATAGCTCCACCTCCTACTCCCTCCCTCCCTCACAAGGATACAGGGGCTTGCATGGCGACACAGAGGGGAGGTCATGATGGAGAGACGCAGAGAGAAAGGGGGAGAGAGGGAAGACGGGGGGAAGTGAGAGGATAACTGGCTGTTTGCTCACTCTTGTCTTCTTGCTCCCCCTCCTGTCCATTCACTTCCACTTACAGACGAGGCAGCAGGATGGATGAAAAGGTTCCCACGTGAACGCCAGGAATCCACGGGAGGACGGGAGAGAGAGAAAGAAGAAGACACAAAGCAGAGAGGGAAAGGGGGAGACAGATGGACTGCAAACAGAGGGGATAAGAGCAAACATGAACGCCGGAGGGATGGAGGAAACGTGAAGGAATAGCGGAGGAGAAGAGGAGCCACAGAGGGGGGGAGAAAGATGAGGTATGTGTGACTCAGTTTCAGCCTCCTCTCAGCATCGCAAGCCGAGGGTTTGAACAACACTCAAGTATCTGTTTATTTTCTGCAGAACGCAACCACTCGTTACTTTCTGTCTGCCGGACGGGAAGAGAGGCAGCGCACGTCCTTTCTGGTGCGCACACACACGTGCATGCATGTTGTTTATGTGTTTGGCAGGTGTGTGTGTGTGTGTGTGTGTGTGTGTGTGTGTGTGTGTGTGTGTGTGCCTGTATTGATAGATTCAAAGGCTTTGTTGTGATATGCACAGTAGCTACAGTGTAGGAACCTCCAACAATGCAACACAATAACACAATAACACAATAAAACACATTCAAAAAACAATGAAATAGCGAGAAGACAATTACAATGGAGGTGTTTTCCTGTGCTCAAAGCTGTGTGTGTGTGTGTGTGTGTGTGTGTGGTGTGTGTGTGTGTGTGTGTGTGTGTGTGTGTGTGTGTGTGTGTGTGTGTGTGTGTTGTGTGTGTGTGTGTGTGTGTGTGTGTGTGTGTGTGTGTGTGTGGTGTGTGTGTGTGTGTTTGGATGCTGAGATTTGCGTTACTGCAGGTGTGGGAGTTATTTCCCTCAGATTGTGCGGCTTTGTGAGGAGCTTAGATTGGTGTGTCAGTGATGTAGCTTCACAGATTCCTGCAGCGTGCGTTCATTGCGTATTTGTCGTGTGTGTGTGTGGTGGTGGGGTGGTACGCAGAAAGTTTGAGGAGGAGGAGGCACTGAGTGAGGGAATTCCATTTGTATGTGTGTGTGTGTGTGTGTGTGTGTGTGTGTGTGTGTGTGTGTGTGTGTGTGTGTGTGTGTGTGTGTGTGTGTGTGTGTGTGTGTGTGTTCGGGCTTCGGGCTTCATTTCATTTTCAAGCAGCGTGTGAAATTGTTAATGCATTTCAATAATATTAGAGTGCTTTACATTATGCGTTTACATTTGCAAACCCTCCACGAGGCTCAATTAACTCTCATAGCAATCTTGTCATTGACACGCGTGATTCAAATGTAATTGCACACACACTCTCTCATGCACACACTGTGCCTGCGCAGGTGTGAGGGGACGCTGCTGTTAATGCTGCGTGTTCCTGTTCTCCACACTGCACTGTTTACCTCTTGTTTTAAAGCAGCGCTCTCAAACTCATTCAGACCAATTTGATCATCTCCAGAGGGTCTGAGTGGCAAGGCAAGGCAAGGCAAGGCAAGGCAAGGCAAGGCAAGGCAAGGCAAGGCAAGGCAAGGCAAGGCAAGGCAAGGCAAGGCAAGGCAAGGCAAGGCAAGGCAAGGCAAGGCGATTTATATAGCACCTTTCAGCACAAGGTAATTCAAGGTGCTTTACAAAAATGAAAGACATTCAGACAAAGGCATTTAAAATCAGTCATTAAAAAGAAAAGCTAATAAAATATGAATAGTTCAATTATTTCGGTTCTTGATTTTTTATTTATTCACAGAACCTCCCTTTGGAAATCCGAACATTTCCGTCCCGATTGTTAATTTAGACTGATTGTTTTCACCATGTTATGCTTGCATGACATCCACAATCGGACCCTCAGGAGGGTGTACTAGCCCCCTACTCTGCTTTGCGTTCTATAACAAAGTCTTTAAGTGTTACCTGAACACCCTGTGTTACCAAAACACTATTTTTCACCCGTCGGCGATGTGATACTTGTTCCTCAGTACAACTCACCTAAAAACTGATCGTAAACCCTGGCTACGATGGATATCCTACTTTCGAGCAGTCCCTCTGATAAATATCATGGAGTTTAAATTTAAAACATTAAAAGGAAAAATACATGGATAAAAGTTACAGTGCAGTCTAAGATGTGAATAGTTCAATTAAAAGCAGCGACAAAAAGAAAAGTCTTCAGCCTGGATTTAAAAGTAGTCAGAGAACTATCTTTTAACAAAACATTATTGCCCTAACTTTTGTTTTATTGATTTGTTCTTTTCCAGTTTTCATTGGTTTTCTTTCTTTCCTTAATTTCTATACGTTTTTGACGAAATAAATGCCATTATTATATTGATGCTAATGATGATGCACGGGAGGGCTACTCCCCATAAGCTATGCTTCAGCCCTCCCGCTTCTACTCATTTTGTTCATTGTGTGTATGAATTATGCGTTTTTGTTTTTGTATGATTTTAGTAGAATAAATAATTAAAAAAAAACAAAAAAAAAAACTGACATTTCTCATGAAAGATAAATGCAATTGTTTTAGTTTACCATTTACACATGTGCCTTACAACAGATCACAGAGTAACTATACGGGGCGGTGGTGGCGAAGTCCATAGGGACTTGGCTTGGCAACTGAAGGTCACCAGTTCAAGTCCCGGCAAGACCAAGTGCTACCGAGGTGTCCCTGAGCAAGGCACCGTTCCCCTGCTCCCCGGGCGCCGTTCAAAATGGCAGCACACTGCTCCTAACACTAGGATGGGTCAAATGCAGAGAAACAATTTCCCCACGAGGGATTAATAAAAGTCCATCTTATTTTTTTAACTACAACAACATTTCGTCCCCGCTATCTGAAACTGAGCAATATCGTTTTTTACTTTATGATAAAGTCAGGATCTAGAAATGACATTCATTCCCACACCTGTGTAGTATCACACCGGCATACAACACTACAGTGGGAACTGTTAAGGAAGAAGGTCCACTTACCCCCTCCATGGAAATAAAATGTGCACATAAAGATATTACAGTTGTGAATATTGCAGTTAAAAGACCAGTTTTGTCACGTATGTTTGACGCCCCTAAGGGTCAGCTCTCCTCCATCTCCCAGCATCCTCTTTCCTCCTTTTCACACATTACATATAGACCTGTCTTCCACCACTTCATTTAGAAGTCAAAGTACTCCCTAACGTTCACTGGCTCTATGGATGTGTGTCTGCAGATGTCTCTGTTGGACTGACAGCAGCTCGGCTTTCTGAGGAACACACTGATGTTCTCTTGGGACGTCAGTTTGGACATTGCATGCTGCTGTGAACCGGACTCATCAATCTTTGTATATATCTGTAGAGTTTTGTGAAGACAAACCTCTTTGAATCTGCATAAAGCAAAGAATCAGACACAGTAGGTTTACACATAGGAGGAATGTGTCTTGGTGCATAATGTTAGGGATTCATTTTGTCTTTACTCCTAGACATTTAACCTTATTTTGTGTGTTGACATTTACGACCATCCCTGCTTCTAATCTCCCGTAAGGAATGTGTTGATGCAGTCGTATGTTGATACTAGGTTTTACAGCTTGACCTACAGGGCACAGGGAGGTTTTGCGAGTGTGAGAACGCTAGCTTCTAAGCTCCACAGATGTGAGAGACATCTCCTGTGTGTGAGATGTTTACGCCCATCCCCAATATGTGGATTTGACTCTCTGTAAACTAGTTAAAAGGTCTACCAAGATGCGAGGCTGATCAGATTTCACATGGCAAACCACCCGTGCAGTCAGAACCTTTGACTGTGTGACTTGTGATGTGAATTTCTCCGGCCGATGCTTGTATTAAATCTCAGTGTTTGACATCAGAACTCCTGCTCGTCCCGTGTCTCCTTCATGAGTCGGTGACTCCCACTGCATTGCTACACAGAAGTTTCCTCCACACATACGAAAACCCAGTTAAAGACATAGACATACTTTATTGTCATTTCAACAAGACACAGAGTGTACTATTAAAACGAAATGTTGTTGTACTGGCTTACAGGAACAGGACAATATAAAAACTTGCTAAAATTGTACATATAAATAAATAATAGTGACGTGGAGCTAATAAAATTAAAGATAAAGTGTGCGTTTAAAATATAAAGACTTACTATACATATAAATAAAATAGACATACTATATACAAAATATGTGCTCTTTACACAGCGTAATGTAATCTTGATGTTACTGGTCTACTTGCTGTTCAGCAGTCTGATGGGAAAAAGCTATTGTAGATACAAGGTAAGAAAAACAACCACAAAATAATAACTATTTAAAAAAAACTATTATACATATAGGATTTAGACAAATATTTACATGACTGACAAAAATACCAAAAACGTCATTATACTATAACAAAATACTAACTAAATATGTGCAGTATTGTTAAAGTGGAAAGCTGTGTATACTGACAGTTAGCTTGTGTACACATATGGGTTTTGCAGAACTGGCAATACTTAAATCAAATAAATAACAATAAGATACTGTTGCATAGAGTGCATTACATTACTAGTCAACAATGTTTACTCTTCCACAGATTCCCGTGCATCCTCAAATGTGCTCACAGTTGGCTAAGTGTGCTTATCACAATCCATTGGCCTACATGTAGGGATTGCATATTAGTCAGAGGATTTTGGAGAGGACAGATGGAACAAACCATCGCTGGCTCTCGAGGTAAATGTAATCCTTCCTCCTTCAAGGAAGCGAGAAGCAGCCGTCCTCTGAATGATGAGCGGCGCGATGACTTTGTGTTTGTTGACAGGGCAGCGTTGACATATTTGTATTGGAACAATAGAGCAGTGATTCTCAAATGGGGGTACGCGGACCCCTAGGGGTACGTTGGGGTACTGCAGGGGGTGCGTGAGATACAACAAAAAAAAAGTTAATTACAAAAATACCATGCATGATTACAAAAATAATCTTAGTACGGTGTATTGTATTTTATATTTTTGCATAATATATCATTTTGTTCATTTGGTTTGTTAAACAGATATTACTTCAGTTGAAAAACTCCTTTAATTTTTTTTTTTTTTCATGCATAAAATGAAAATATCCTTAGTTTGTTGTAAAGGAGTTAATACATCACTGAGGGAACATCACTGTATTGGAATTATTATAGGCTTTTTCGATCAAACATTTTCGGGGTCGGTCAGGGGGTACATGACTGAACAAAGTTTGAGAAGCACTGGGTTAGAGAGTGAGAGAAACATACAAGGTGTGTGTGGGAGAGAAACTCCCTCCGGAGGGAACACAGGGATTTTAGCCTTTGCACACCATTTAGTTTCAAACGTTGGTATTTCTGGTGTCTCGTGATATGCAGGCTTCCTCAGCCGTGGTGCCGAACACAATAGCTCTATTTTGTTGTGAGAAAGAAAAACCTTCAAGCTTTCTGTTTGCGGAATATACAATAGTTCTTCTTCTTAGTATACTACCATAAAAGTGCAGCTAGTGTCTGGTAAATGTGGCTTCCTGTGATTACTGACAGTCACAAACAAACGAAGCAGCCTTTGCATCTCGAACAAGTTGTCTGACAGGAATAACAATGTGCGGCCTCGGGTATAATGAGTTAACAATCGTGATTTCATTTGTGTTTGTTTGTGTGATTGAATTGGCTGTTGAGCATGATCAGGCTTCAGATGTCATCAGTCAGAGGCGGCTGCTTCAGTAACGCTGGTTCAGCTCTCAGCAGTGAAGTAATTTCACCGAGGACGACATATTTTACTTACTATCAAATGTACAATTATTTCTAAAAGCAGTTTGTCAAAGCGAGGTTCTGGGGGTCTCTTGCTCCAGCTTTGCTTATGGATGCATGTAGATCTGTTTACGCGTCTTTGTGCCTACGACGCCCTTTATGGGCTCACATCTGCATTTTTTATGTGCTCGCTGGTTTTATTGTATCAAATAAAACCCTTCTGTTGGAGACACTGCTGTGCTGCGCTTTGCTGTTCTGCTTACCTCACAGAATATCCCTCTGCGGGCGACTCTCAAGGAGCTGTCCCTGAATGTGAGATGTGTTTGGACAACAGCACAAAGGCTGGTGCACTTGTGCATGTGTTGTGTGAGCTCTAAGTCCCTGTGACAGAGTGCAGGTATTGCTCTTCCCTTCCCTTTGCTCACACGGCCAATAACTGATCATATAGCGTTTCTTTGTTCCTCTCCAGCTCACCCTTAAACGCCCCGACACGCTGATGCTCCTGATTTACCACTTCACTGAACCCTAACCATGACATTTCCTCTGCTGCCAGGGGTTCCTCCCTCCGCCTCCTCTTCCTCCTGCTTTATTCACAGTAGCATCTCTAAATATAACCCTCCTCTTCCTCCTGTGCCTCCTCTTCATCTCAGTCCTGTCTGACAAATTTAAGTGTGGCCTAGACAATGCGATCTGACATGGCTTTACATAACAATTCCACAGCACCTTCCTCTGCGCCTCGGCACAGGGAGACCCAAAGGTGTGTTATTGGCATGGATGCAATTTTCTATATCCCTGAAAGCCTTTTGAGAAATATAAAGATAATATTATTAGATCTGCACAACCACACTCTCGGGGGCTTGTGTTTTGGATGCATCTTTATGTCATTTTTCAACTACGTGGTAGAGATTTTCCTTCATCTTTGGTACAAGGTTGTAAGAGTGCATAATATGCTGATGTTCAGGTGTTTATCAGTATGTAGTGTCTCTACTTTAAAGAGTCCTCTCCTGCTGATGTTCAGGTGTATATCAGTATGTAGTGTCTCTACTTTAAAGAGTCCTCTCCTGCTGATGTTCAGGTGTATATCAGTATGTAGTGTCTCTACTTTAAAGAGTCCTCTCCTGCTGATGTTCAGGTGTATATCAGTATGTAGTGTCTCTACTTTAAAGAGTCCTCTCCTGCTGATGTTCAGGTGTATATCAGTATGTAGTGTCTCTACTTTAAAGAGTCCTCTCCTGCTGATGTTCAGGTGTATATCAGTATGTAGTGTCTCTACTTTAAAGAGTCCTCTCCTGCTGATGTTCAGGTGTATATCAGTATATAGTGTCTCTACTTTAAAGAGTCCTCTCCTGCTGATGTTCAGGTGTTTATCAGTATATAGTGTCTCTACTTTAAAGAGTCCTCTCCTGCTGATGTTCAGGTGTATATCAGTATATAGTGTCTCTACTTTAAAGAGTCCTCTCCTGCTGATGTTCAGGTGTATATCAGTATGTAGTGTCTCTACTTTAAAGAGTCCTCTCCTGCTGATGTTCAGGTGTATATCAGTATGTAGTGTCTCTACTTTAAAGAGTCCTCTCCTGCTGATGTTCAGGTGTATATCAGTATGTAGTGTCTCTACTTTAAAGAGTCCTCTCCTGCTGATGTTCAGGTGTATATCAGTATGTAGTGTCTCTACTTTAAAGAGTCCTCTCCTGCTGATGTTCAGGTGTATATCAGTATGTAGTGTCTCTACTTTAAAGAGTCCTCTCCTGCTGATGTTCAGGTGTATATCAGTATGTAGTGTCTCTACTTTAAATAGTCCTCTCCTGCTGATGTTCAGGTGTATATCAGTATGTAGTGTCTCTACTTTAAAGAGTCCTCTCCTGCTGATGTCCAGGTGTATATCAGTAGGTAGTGTCTCTACTTTAAAGAGTCCTCTCCTACTGATGTTCAGGTGTATATCAGTATGTAGTGTCTCTACTTTAAAGAGTCCTCTCCTGCTGACGTTCAGGTGTATATCAGTATGTAGTGTCTCTACTTTAAAGAGTCCTCTCCTGCTGATGTTCAGGTGTATATCAGTATATAGTGTCTCTACTTTAAAGAGTCCTCTCCTGCTGATGTTCAGGTGTTTATCAGTATGTAGTGTCTCTACTTTAAAGAGTCCTCTCCTGCTGATGTTCAGGTGTATATCAGTATGTAGTGTCTCTACTTTAAAGAGTCCTCTCCTGCTGACGTTCAGGTGTATATCAGTATGTAGTGTCTCTACTTTAAAGAGTCCTCTCCTGCTGATGTTCAGGTGTATATCAGTATGTAGTGTCTCTACTTTAAAGAGTCCTCTCCTGCTGATGTTCAGGTGTATATCAGTAGGTAGTGTCTCTACTTTAAAGAGTCCTCTCCTGCTGATGTTCAGGTGTATATCAGTATGTAGTGTCTCTACTTTAAAGAGTCCTCTCCTGCTGATCTTCAGGTGTATATCAGTATGTAGTGTCTCTACTTTAAAGAGTCCTCTCCTGCTGATCTTCAGGTGTATATCAGTATGTAGTGTCTCTACTTTAAAGAGTCCTCTGAAGGGAATACAGGGATTTTAGCCTTTGCAGACCATTTACATGCACAGACATTGGGCGAGTGATGATTCACAATGACCAATAATTGCTCTGCAGGGTTTAACCTCCACCTGTATGTAGCATTAAAATACTATTTTAATGCTACATACTTTAAGTATTCACAAATGTTGCTAAAGGAAAAACCTAAAATCAGTGAGTCAAGATGAGTAGAGTCGTTTCGTAGCAAGCAGTGGAAACGCTGCAATAGTGTCAGCATGGCTCACCATAGTGAGATCAGACTTGACCTTAGCTTTATCATCACACACACACACACACACACACACACACACACACACACACACACACATACACACGCATAAGCCTATATTCACAGTAAAGTCTTCTCAGACACAGGCAGCAAGCAGAGTAGTCAGTAAATCTTAAATATTAACGAAAAAAGAGTTATTAGTTACCCTTGCTGGCATTATGCCTTTGCACACCTTCCTCTCCTGCAGGGTGATTTATCTCTTGTCTGCCAATAAAGCTCAACATGAAAATGTCACATGTAGGAAAGAGCTAGCCTCAGCCACAGGAGCGAAGCCCGCGCAGCATTAAGAGGGTCCGGATTCATTAAACTGTCAGCGTAAATTTTGATCCGAAGGTAGTTTGCGGGCCGAGATGGAGGAACTGTGAAAGGAGGGACAAAGAGAGGCAGCGGGGGAGATTGCAGCTGAGCGAGTGACGGCGGAGGAAGAGGAAGAAAGATGTAAGTGACAGTGGTGTATATAAAATGAGAAGGAGCAGATGGAGGAGCGATGGAAAGAAAGAGGGTAGGATCAGGATGGCACCCAGAGAACGAGTAAGGCTAATGGTCCTGAGACTGGTGGAGGAAATCTGTCATGGCGAATGTTTAAAGGAGAGTGCTTTTGACCAGAAATGGCTAGGAAGACTGGCAGATGCTGTTAAATGGGATAATGACAAAATAGGAAAACAGGAAACATGGTTTTATCCAGGAAAGAAATCATCAAGGTCAAATGTACGGAGGCCGACGGGTGCAAACGCATCTACAACGGCTCAAAACATTTCCATTAGGAGAGACGCGCCGCAGTTTCAGAAACGATGTGCCCAAACACATCTTCACCAACTTCAGGAAACATTCTCAGCGTTTACTAAAAGCGCTGCATAAAATAAACGCTGCAAGAAGATCAAAACACAACGGAACCAGGGGACACGAAAAAGTGACGCACACAGCTGGGAGACCAGGGGACACTAAAGAGTGACGCACCACAGCTGGGAGACCAGGGGACACGAAAAAGTGTAACTCTTTAGTGTCCCCTGGTCTCCCAGCTGTGTGCGTCACTCTTTAGTGTCCCTGGTCTCTCAGCTGTGTGCGTCACTTTTTAGTGTCCCCTGGTCTCCCTGCTGTGTGCGTCACTCTTTAGTGTCCCCTGGTCTCCCAGCTGTGTGTGTCACTCTTTAGTGTGCCCTGGTCTCCCAGCTGTGTGCGTCACTCTTTAGTGTCCCCTGGTCTCCCAGCTGTGTGCGTCACTTTTTAGTGTCCCCTGGTCTCCAAGCTGTGTGCGTCACTCTTTAGTGTCCCCTGGTCTCCCAGCTGTGTGCGTCACTCTTTAGTGTCCCCTGGTCTCCCAGCTGTGTGCGTCACTCTTTAGTGTCCCCTGGTCTCCAGCTGTGTGCGTCACTCTTTAGTGTCCCCTGGTCTCCCAGCTGTGTGCGTCACCCTTTAGTGTCCCCTGGTCTCCCAGCTGTGTGCGTCACTCTTTAGTGTCCCCTTGTCTCCAGCTGTGTGCGTCACTCTTTAGTGTCCCCTGGTCTCCCAGCTGTGTGCGTCACTCTTTAGTGTCCCCTGGTCTCCAAGCTGTGTGCGTCACTCTTTAGTGTCCCCTGGTCTCCCAGCTGTGTGCGTCACTTTTAGTGTCCCCTGGTCTCCCAGCTGTGTGCGTCACTCTTTAGTGTCCCCTGGTCTCCAAGCTGTGTGCGTCACTCTTTAGTGTCCCCTGGTCTCCCAGCTGTGTGCGTCACTCTTTAGTGTCCCCTGGTCTCCCAGCTGTGTGCGTCACTCTTTAGTGTCCCCTGGTCTCCAGCTGTGTGCGTCACTCTTTAGTGTCCCCTGGTCTCCAAGCTGTGTGCGTCACTCTTTAGTGTCCCCTGGTCTCCAAGCTGTGTGCGTCACTCTTTAGTGTCCCCTGGTCTCCAAGCTGTGTGCGCCACTCTTTAGTGTCCCCTGGTCTCCCAGCTGTGTGCGTCACTCTTTAGTGTCCCCTGGTCTCCAGCTTGTGGCGTCACTCTTTAGTGTCCCTGGTCTCCCAGCTGTGTGCGTCACTCTTTAGTGTCCCCTGGTCTCCCAGCTGTGTGCGTCACTCTTTAGTGTCCCCCTGGTCTCCCAGCTGTGTGCGTCACTCTTTAGTGTCCCCTGGTCTCCCAGCTGTGTGCGTCACTCTTTAGTGTCCCCTGGTCTCCCCGCTGTGTGCGTCACTCTTTAGTGTCCCCTGGTCTCCCAGCTGTTTGCGTCACTCTTTAGTGTCCTCCGGGTCTCCTAGCTGTGTGCGTCACTCTTTAGTGTCCCCTGGTCTCCCAGCTGTGTGCGTCACTCTTTAGTGTCCCCCTGGTCTCCCAGCTGTTTGCGTCACTCTTTAGTGTCCCTCTGGTCTCCCAGCTGTGTGCGTCACTCTTTAGTGTCCCCTGGTCTCCAAGCTGTGTGCGTCACTCTTTAGTGTCCCCTGGTCTCCCAGCTGTGTGCGTCACTCTTTAGTGTCCCCTGGTCTCCCAGCTGTGTGCGTCACTCTTTAGTGTCCCCTGGTCTCCCAGCTGTGTGCGTCACTCTTTAGTGTCCTCTGGTCTCTAGCTGTGTGCGTCACTCTTTAGTGTCCCCTGGTCTCCCAGCTGTGTGCGACACTCTTTCGTGTCCCCTGGTCTCCCAGCTGTGTGCGTCACTCTTTAGTGTCCCCTGGTCTCCCAGCTGTGTGTGTCACTCTTTAGTGTCCCCTGGTCTCCAAGCTGTGTGCGTCACTCTTAGTGTCCCCTGGTCTCCAGCTGTGTGCGTCACTCTTTAGTGTCCCCTGGTCTCCCAGCTGTGTGCGTCACTCTTTAGTGTCCCCTGGTCTCCCAGCTGTGTGCGTCACTCTTTAGTGTCCCCTGGTCTCCAAGCTGTGTGCGTCACTCTTTAGTGTCCCCTGGTCTCCTCGCTGTGTGCGTCACTCTTTAGTGTCCCCTGGTCTCCCAGCTGTTTGCGTCACTCTTTAGTGTCCTCTGGTCTCTAGCTGTGTGCGTCACTCTTTAGTGTCCCCTGGTCTCCCAGCTGTGTGCGACACTCTTTCGTGTCCCCTGGTCTCCCAGCTGTGTGCGTCACTCTTTAGTGTCCCCTGGTCTCCCAGCTGTGTGCGTCACTCTTTAGTGTCCCCTGGTCTCCAAGCTGTGTGCGTCACTCTTTAGTGTCCCCTGGTCTCCGTTGTGTTTTGATCTTCTTGCAGCGTTTGGTTTATGCAGCTTTTAGTAAATGCTGCTCATGTGTTGTCAAGTTGGTGAAGATGACTTTGTATTTGTAACGTTTTGGAAACTGCTGCGTGTTTCTCCTAATTTACGTTATTTGGGCCGTTGTTGCGGGTTGGCAGAGGTCGGCCTCAATACGAACGGATTGTAGTACGCTATAAATACACATTTGTGTTTCAGCCCCTATATCCAGTAAGTGAACTGTCTTCCATTTGCTTGCTGATAAGAAAGTAACAAGCAATCCCATGGTTTGTTTGTAAACGCATTAATATTTCTGAGTGTGTGTGTGGTTGATATTTCCCCTCGAGGCTCTGTCGGCTGTGACTTTAATCATAATTAATCCTAATAACCATGTTTTTTTAAAGGGGTTGACAGTGGGGGCGCGGTTGTGACAAAGATCCTCCTCTTCAGAGCCCGAGAAAGAAAAGAGGAAAACAGTGGACGTAAATAAAAGTGGCAGCCCCTTCGGGTATCTCTCTCCCTAAATAACCTGGGATCTGTGAAGGAGTCACTAAAGAGGAGGTAGAGAAACGGCACGCTGAATTATCCTGTCACTGTCAGGATATCACAAGGAGATAACAAGGATCCATCGATGGTGCAATGCAAACGGCAGCCAGTGGCTCAGACAGGAAGTGGAAGTGATTTATATATATATACGTATGAAGGCCATAGATCGTCACGAAGAGGCCGCAGAATCAGACTGACGAGAACATGCTACTGAATACAGCGAGGCAGGCAGGCTGTCGCACAGTGACCAGATGATTCAGAAAGGATGTCACCATGGCACATCATCAAGGACTGATAACAGGGCTGTTCAACATGGAGGGGAAGAGAAATCTGTAAAACACACACACAGGAGGAATAACTCACTGAGCCCTGAGCAGAAACAACCATGAATAACACTGATGTACGTGCATGCATACAGGGTGGGGGTTACATGTAACTGGATACACACATTATTATACACTTGGATAAAAATGACGCGGGGAAAAGTTAGAAAAGACATAAAAAAGTGCAGGCAGGATTATTAAAAACAACAGCATACAGTATCTGCTCATATTCAATTAATGCAAAATGTACATTCTTACCTTCTTCAGCATATAACAACAACAACATGAGGGTGATGAGATTGAGCTCTTTTGGTTGTTCCCTTTCCTGCAGTGTGTTATTTACTGTAGGTTTGTGTGCATGTAAACGGTCTGCAAAGGCTAAAATCTCAAAGTTCCTCGTTTTCAGGTTCATATTAGTGAATTTAAAGCCTCTACTGTGACATATTGACATGCTTTTAGAAGGCGTTTCAGGCAGGGGGAGGAGTGTGTGGGAGAGATTTTAGTCTTTGCAGACCATTTACATGCACACAAACCTATAGAACACACTGCAGGAAAGGGAAACCCCCAAAAGGCAGAATAGGGCTTCTTAATATCTTGGTTTCTTCTTTTCTAAGGCCACATTGTTCTGCTGTCTTAAATAATACACTTAAGTAAAAGACATTTTATTGATATTTCAATTTGTATGTATTTGCATTTGATATTGAGCTAATCCAATAGTAAGGGAAAGCAATCCGGTTACATTGTGATTTTACAAGTAACCCTGCATACATACAAAAGACAGACATTGGATATAAAAAAGGTAAGCCTACATAAAGGGAATACAAAATACACAAGTGTCACCTTCAGTCAATGTGAATAGGCCTTGATTATAATCTCTCTTTTGTCTTTCGTGGATATTCTTCTATCGCTGATGATATACCTCGTGTGTGTTCCCTATCCCTCCTTCCTTCTGCCGCCTACATCCTTTCATTACATCTCCTGAATTGATGTCTTCCTCTCCCATTCATGTGTTGACCTCGCTCTCATGCATTTTTAAAATAGCTGCCATATCTGATATCTCCATTATCCCCCAGGAGCCGGCGCGATATCTGTTTGAATGGAAATGCAATAATATGGAAACAATTACAGTGTCTTACTCTCCTTTCTTTTTCTTTTTTGTTTCTTGCTCTCTTCAGGAACTCACGCTGGGTTTCAAACCATGAGAGGATGAGTCATCGAGAGAAGAGCTAAGAAAAGAAGAGCGAGAGATAAAGTCCAAAGCAAAGGAGAACAACAAAAGAAGTTGAAATAGATCGGCCATTATGGGGAAGTCTGCAGGCCGGCCCCGTACTTTGGGCATCCAATCACCCGAGGGCCCAGGGGACAAAGCAGGCGGAGACTGAGCATCTGCCAAGCTGACGCAGAAAGATGGACAGGATGCATTTCCTTCCTTCCTGCTTATTTACCGGTCTGAAGAGTTCGTCTCCCTGGAAATGTAAAGAGAAATAAGTCGACAACTTGAGAAGATATGGGAGTGAACGTACACTCTTTACATGCTAAAGAGTATCTAATGCTGCATATATTTTTGTACGAGGTAGATTAATTCTAGCGGTAAGCAATGATCACGGTGATCTACACTTAATTTGTACTTGCTGTGCTTAAAATATCTACATCTTGAACTGTGAATCCTTTCCGGAGGACAATCTTTTAGCTGCAGAGAAAGTCCTTGTTGTGCAGATTTGAGAAAACCTGCACACAATTCTGTGATGAAACTCAGTCAATCAACTGTGCAGGTCTCTCACTGTTGTGATGACAATATACTAAAGAGGGGATCGCTTTCCTTGTTGCCGCACTGACACATCTGAGCCTTCACGACATCAAACAGACTGTGGATGTTGGGGCAGCGAGAGAAACCAGAGACATGGTGAGCAAAGAGCCCAACCACGTGCTCACGGGCCAAACCAACGGCAAGAGCACCACGTTGGCCGACAAGCTTCCCGGGACGATGACCGTACGCTCGGTGCTGCTCAACCGCGACTCCCCAGACATCGAGAGCCGCCTCAAGCGCCGCAGAAACCGAACGCACCAGGTCCGCTTCAAAGACCTGGAAGATGGCAGCAGCAGCAGCGGAAACAGCGGCAACGGAGAACACAACAGCCATCCGAAGCCTGATTGTGCCAGCCCGCATCCTCTCCGAAAACACAGGTCGCCAAAACTGTGGATGGACAGGGACGGACCGCGGACTCTACCTGAGCAAACGTCCGTGGTTGGGGTTGTTCGTGGGGATATGGCGAGTACTATAGAGGTGGTGGCTGCTTTCTTAGCGAGAGCCCCGCCTCACCCGTTGACTCCAGGGCCGACGCGTCGATGCTGGGCTCCTCCGCAGCCCAACTTCTTGACTTTACCGATGACACGGAGGACGAACGCGAGCACCAGCACCGCCATCGCCATCCAGACCTCCCCATGCTTGAAGAAGTCCTCACACACTCGTAGTCAAAGCCTCGGGGATTCGCGGGGGATGGATGGCGATGACGAACACGATTCGCAGGATGAGTATCTCGCCCACAACCACGTGTCGGTGTCCGAGGATCATAACGGTCCTGCTGGGGATCATACGGCGGTGGAACGGAGGTCAAAACCCTCCAGGACGGACTTTAAATCGGCTGTTAGCGTGGTGAAGAACTCTCGCCACAGCTGCCCGCCGTCAGTGCTTCACAACGTGGATGCATTTCACTGCTCCATGGTGGCCAGTCGAGACGGATCCAAGCGTCAGGGCAGCAGCACCCCCGCAGCGATACGGAGGAGAAAACGATTTAACCGGACAACAAGCGATCCTGGGAAGGAACTGCACCACTGCACCACTCCCACCCAGACTGAAAGCCCCAGAAAATGCCCTTCAAATAACAAACTCTGCACCACTCAAGTTCAAACGGAGAGCCCCTCCTCGCCACAAGACTCAAAGTTCTGCACTGCGCAAAGTCAAACTGAGAGCCAAGCGAAGACTCTCCCGGTGATTGAGAAACAATGCACAATTAAAACCGCCCACTCTGAGCCATGCACCACCCAAATACAAACAGACTCGCTTCCAAATCATGAACCTTGCACTGTCCAGACACAAACCTGCAGCCCCTGTGCTTCCCCACCTCCGACAGTCTCTCTGAGCTCCATGCAAAATCAATTGGAGAGTCCTGTATCCCCGAATCCCACCACCCAAATAACTATTGTGCCTTACTGTACCTCACCGTCACCTGTAAAGACCCCTGAACACTGCGCCAAACCCCCTTGCTCAACTGCACCTCCACCAATTGCACTTTCCATTCCCTGCTCCACTTCTTCTCCTACGGTCCTCCAACACCCGATCCCTTATTACACGGTTGTGTCACCACCTTCGACTCCAAATGTAGCTGTTGTTTGCTCCAGTCCTCCCTCAAATGCACCATCATGCATCATCCAAAACGGCACCTCCCATATCCCAAACATAGTATCATCTTCTCCCTTAACCTGTTCCACCCCGACTCGATCTGTTACCCCTAATATAACCCCTTGGGACCCCATTAGACCTCAAACTCCTGCAACAAAGGTCACGCATCAGGTGCACAATGCTTCAAACGCTACACCACCTACAAATGCACCATCTTGCATCACCCAAGACTGCACCACCCCTATCCTAACCACAGTATCGTCAGCTCCCCTAACCTGTTCCACCCCTACCCCAACTTTAACCCCTAATATAACCCCTTGGGACCCCATTAGACCTCAAACTCCTTCTACAAAAGTAACGCATCAGGTGCACAATGCTTTGAATGCTACACCTCCTACAAATGCACCATCACGCATCACCCAAGACTGCACCTCCCCTTTCCCAAACATAGTATCACCTTCTCCCTTAACCTGTTCCACCCCGACTCGATCTGTAACCCCTAATATAACCCCTTGGGACCCCATTAGACCTCAAACTCCTTCTACAAAAGTAACGCATCAGCTGCACAATGCTTCGAACGCTACACCTCCTACAAATGCAACACTGTCCATCACCGAAAACTGCACCTCCCCTTTCCCAAACATAGCCCCACCAGGTCCTCTGACATGTTCCACCCCTACCCTAACCCCTAATATAACCCCCTGTGACCCCATTAGACCTCAAACCCCGGCCACAAATGTAACAAACCAGCTTCACAATGCATCAACCGGTCCTGCAAATGCTACATCATGCATCTCCCAAAACGGCACCTCCCCTATCTTAAACATAGCCCCACCTCCGACCTGTTCTACCCCCACTCTAATAGCTAATATAACCCCCTGTGACACTATGAGACCTCCAACACAGAATGCATTCAATGCTACACCTCCTGCACATCAGCTACCACTCAATGCATCACATTTTACACCGACTGCAAATGCAACCCCATGCACATTTGTAACTCAAACTGCCATGTCCTGCACCTCCATCACATATTACTCCACTAATTCAGTTAGTCCCCATGCACCTCACCAAACTACGCCTTCGTACGCCACTCTCATACAAACGGTGTCTCATTGCAACATCCCTCTGCAAAACGCCTCCCTCACAGGAATCACCCCCTACTCCTCCCCGGTGCCCAAACTCAGATCCTGCACATCTCCTCCGCTGGTGAAAACGTCCAATCTTCCAAATGCAACCCCGACTAAAGCTGTTCCTCTTTATTCTTCCACGTTTCGCGCCGCGCCGCCGTACACTCCCCCCGCTCAGGCTCAGGATAAGAGGGGCATCCGACTTCCACCTCCTCCCCCGCCTCCACCTCCGCCTTACACGCCGCGCAAAACGGGAAATGATCCACCGTGTGCGACTGCGACTGCGACTCGGACACCCATGCTCAGGACAGACAGCAAGGTGGGGAAGAAGGACAAAGAGGTGGAGAAGGAGAAAAAGGAAGATGTGAAACGTTCAGACACGCCCAAACTCTGTGGGAGATCCAGTTCTCTGAGGCACAGAGCTCAAACTCCACCAGTCGCTGTGATGAAGGGGGAGAAACCGTGCTCCTCCTCCTCCTCCTCTTCTTCTCCTGCCAAGGCCTGTTTTAAGTCCAGCTGCCTCAGCTCAGCCCAGGCTCAGCTCGGGGTGCTGCACAAAATGCTCTGCTCAGGGCCCAACGCCAGGCCCGGCACCCCCAACAGAGCGCTGCCGCAAAACTGCTCTGGAGGAAGAGGTTGTTCTGCTGCTGGGGGCCGACCCACAGCGGGGCCCCTGACCTCCACCCAGGCCGAAACACTGAGACAAGTGCAGGAGATTCTGGGAGGCCTGGTCTCGGGGGCCAGGTGTAAACTGGACCCGGCTAAAGTGGCCGAGAAGCTCCTGGGTCCGAACGGCCCGCTGCACGATATCCGCAGCCTGCAGACCCAGCTGCAGAGCCTGGAGGGGGTCCTGGAGACCAGCCAGAACACCATCAAGGTCCTGCTGGATGTCATTCAAGACCTTGAGAAGAAGGAAGCCGAGAGAGACGGGTGAGCACTATTTCATTTGGGTTGTCACTTTACTCAGCGTGAATGAAAAGGTAATGCCTGCACACCACAAATCTGTTTTAATGAACAGAGTTCTGAGCTCAATCAGACCTGTGTCAGGTCGTTATGCATTTCACGTTACATAATAGCGTGCTTCCTTTATTACCATAAGATCATAAACATCTGACTCCTGACATTAGTTCCTCTGAAGGATTTTCACACTTGATTTACTCGGCACAGGACTGACCTGAGGCAACATTTAGACTGCTAGCACACAGTGGAGAGGGCCAATGGTGCACCGAGCTTTGCTGTTTACTTCATGACCATCATGACAAAGGATAAATAATGCAAGTTGGATAATTTTCCAGATCTTTGAAATCCTATCATCGATTTATGAACTGCTGTTCAGTGTTTCGGTCTGATAAGCTTTCAAAATGGATCAACTACTCGATCTTCTACGGTAGTCGACAGGTGCAAAAAACAGCCCAAGATATCTCCCTAAGGAGAGATGCGCTGCAGTTTCAAAAGCAATGCAATTTAAAAAATTGAAATGTGCCAAAACACATGCAAATGAAGAAAAGCCTTAACAATTTCACATTTAGAAAATATTCACCAACTTGATGAAACATTCGCAACTTTGGCCCACCGTAAACAGGCCTTCCTGCATTATATTTCACTATCTCACCATCACCTGAAACTCCACACCCACAAATAGGTCAATGTGCAGAATGAAAACCGGTACCTTTTATACTTTAGGTATATTTTGATGCAAATGGTTTTGTACATTAGTAAAGTTTAGTGGTCTTTCTAATCTTCCTCAAATAAAAGCCCTGAGTGCTTTGCCCACCTCTGGTTTCTCCTTCCTGTCCGAGGTGTTGTTCAAAGGTAGCGTTAGCAGTGCTGTGAAATGTTGCACAGCCCGGGGGGATTTCAGCGGGTTTGTCAGAGTTTAAATGTTTGTGTGGACGCCCCGGGCAAAAAGAGGAACTAAGCCACGTTTGAAGTTATAAATGTGAAATGTCTGCAAGCCGTGGGCTAATGGAGCTCTAAACCCAGGGCTAACGGGGGCCTGGGACCAATGGAGGGGGATACACCATCTGTGGGTGGATAGATAGATGCATAAATAGACTGATATATAGATAGATGGATAGATAGATGGATGGATGGATAGATAGATGGATGGATGGATAGATAGATGGATAGATGGATGGATAGATGGATGGATAGATAGATGGATGGATAGATAGATGGATGGATGGATGGATAGATAGATAGATGGATGGATGGATGGATGGATAGATAGATGGATAGATGGATGGATGGATGGATGGATGGATGGATAGATAGATGAATGGATAGATAGATGGATGGATGGATAGATGGATGGATGGATAGATGGATAGATGGATAGATGGATGGATGGATGGATGGATGGATAGATAGATAGATGGATGGATGGATGGATGGATAGATGGATAGATGATGGATGGATGGATGGATGGATGGATAGATGGATGGATGGATAGATGGATGGATGGATGGATAGATAGATAGATAGATAGATGGATGGATGGATGGATGGATGGATGGATAGATAGATAGATAGATAGATGGATGGATGGATGGATGGGTAGATTGATAGATAGATTGATAGATTGATAGATAGATTGATAGATAGATAGATGGATGGATAGGTAGATAGATGGATGGATAGATAGATAGGTGCATAAGTATTGACATATATGCATAGATAAATGCACAAATAGATGCATCCATAGATAGATAGATGCACAGATGGATATAAAGGTGCATCAATAGCTTGATACATAGATAGAAGGATCAAACTAGAAAGCAGTGAAGAAGAGAACCATGAACATTGGGACCAGGTACATTATGAGTGGCTGGTATTTTGTAGACCTGGAAAGTAAATGTCAGCATGCGGCCTAAATGCCTGCTGTTTTATTCCCAGACAGTTAATTTCTCAAGTTAGAATCTGGATCCCTCCGCACGAAGCCAAAGGAGGAGCAGACATTATTATGTGATCACAGCTCGGCAATAAAAGAGTGTCTTCTCTCTGCTGGAGAGGAGAGCACATGTGGGTCGATGTCGGCAGAATATCCTTCAAATCGGGAATATCCACAACCCAGCGCTGCCTCATGTGCTGAATATTATTACAGATAGATGGTTGTTGTGCCTAGGCTCTTCCTCTCTATTGATAGCCAATCCCAGCATTGTAAATACTTTGGCAAGAAAGCAGTGCGGACAGAACACAATGCCAATTTGGTAAGAGATGGAAGACAAGAGTAGCAAACAGCAGGGAGAGAAAAACAAGATTGAACACAGCGCAGGAGGCAGAGGAGCGTCTGTAGTTATTTTATGAAGTCTCACGTCAGTCAGCTCTCCATCTCAGCCTCGGCTCCTGACATGCTGCAGAACTGATGTCATGTCAGACCTCAGGGAGCGTTTGGGAGCTCAGATGCACCCACTTCTCAGAAATCAGCTGTCGTCTAGTGCTGCTTTCCGACGAGTGTAAACCCTTTACCATTCTCATCAAGTCTTTAATTAATCTGCTTCCTACATTGTAAGCCTCTTAGTAATTTCTCCCGCCTTATCACACTGGAAACGATGTGAGAACTCTTGGATAGGACAAGATAAACATGGCTGGATGTCTATGAATCTGAGGACTGAAATCTGTAATCCAAAACACACTCCAATGCCAACGATACACTCTGCAGACGTTTGAACATGTGACGTCTCAGGAAGGGACATATCTTCACGTGTCCTATATAAGAAGTCAGAGAAGTCTAATGCATGCAGACTTGACTTTTACCTCATAAGCATTGTATCGGGCCTGCAGTCATATAGTGACTCGTGGTTTTACGTAACAGGCAGAGCGTTTTGGGAAAGTTGAGCGCTCATTAAAAAAGGATCAGGGGTGATTTCAGAGAGGAATAGATTGGTGTGTTTGCAGGATATGTGAGTGGGACAGGGATAGGGTTCAACGAGGGAAACCTGAATGTCTTTACGATAAAACCATACTGTCAGATCAAGTCTGAAATGTTTCTTTCATCACAGCAGCTCCATTTGCAACATCAAACAGGGACAAGACATGATACAAGGAAACAGACATTTCACATTACAATCACTGAGCACTTGAGTCTAACGTTTACGCTCGTAATAAGTAACACAAATCGGCCAATAGAACAAGTTAACATTCTCTTGGTAAGATTTCTTGAAATAAAATAGGATATTTGAACACACACACACACACACACACACACACACACACACACACACACACACACACACACACAGTCTTTTACCCCTGATATGTCATCTCAATGCTTTTCAACAGAAGACATTCATACCATACCGGACAGGACATTGAGAACTGTGGGACCTGCAGGGACTGCGCCTGCATCATCTACAGGTACGTGGTGTACTTCTACTCCACTACAGTTCAGAGGTACATGGTGTACTTCTACTTCACTGCATGTATTTAATCCCTTTAGTTACTTCACAGATGTGGATGAAGGATGTGAAATATAATCAAGTGTTAAATCAGACCACCTGGAGTAAATCCACCAGCTACCCTGCAGTATACAAAGTCATTCAAACTAGCTGCACCTTTACCAGCTTTGAGAACACTTTCATGATCAATCATTATAAAACATATTATATATATTATTCTGAAATGGACCAATCTGCACAATGAATACTTTTACTGTCGCTACTTTCACTATATTTTGATGAGAATACTTTTCTACTTTCACTTGAGGAACATTTTGAATGCAGGACTTTTACTGTAACTGAGTATTCCTACACTCTGGTACTTCTACTTTTACTCAAGTACAAGATCTGAGTACTTCTACTTTTACTAAGTACAAGATCTGAGTACTTCTACGTTTACTCAAGTACAATATCTGAGTACTTCTACTTTTACTCAAGTACAATATCTGAGTACTTCTACTTTTACTCAAGTACAAGATCTGAGTACTTCTACTTTTACTCAAGTACAAGATCTGAGTACTTCTACCTTTACTCAAGAACAAGATCTGAGTACTTCTACTTTTACTCAAGTACAAGATCTGAGTACTTCTACTTTTACTCAAGTACAATATCTGAGTACTTCTACTTTTACTCAAGTACAAGATCTGAGTACTTCTACTTTTACTCAAGTACAAGATCTGAGTACTTCTACTTTTACTCAAGAACAAGATCTGAGTACTTCTACTTTTACTCAAGTACAAGATCTGAGTACTTCTACTTTTACTCAAGAACAAGATCTGAGTACTTCTACTTTTACTCAAGTACAAGATCTGAGTGCTTCTACTTTTACTCAAGTACAAGATCTGAATACTTCTACTTTTACTCAAGTACAAGATCTGAGTACTTCTACTTTTACTCAAGTACAAGATCTGAATACTTCTACTTTTACTCAAGTACCAGATCTGAGTACTTCTACTTTTACTCAAGTACAAGATCTGAATACTTCTACTTTTACTAAAGTACCAGATCTGAGTGCTTCTACTTTTACTCAAGTACAAGATCTGAGTACTTCTACTTTCACTCAAGTAGACGATCTGAGTACTTCTACTTTTACTCAAGTACCAGATCTGAGTACTTCTACTTTTACTCAAGTACAAGATCTGAGTGCTTCTACTTTTACTCAAGTACAAGATCTGAATACTTCTACTTTTACTAAAGTACCAGATCTGAGTACTGTTGAGCATGTGAGCAGAGAGAGTGCACTGCGTGTCTCGGTGCATCTCGCTGTCGTTTTGCATCTCGTCACTTTTGGGAGTCTTTGCGGCTCGGTAGGATGGTGGCTCGGTAGGATGGTGGCTCGGTAGGATGGTGGCTCGGTAGGATTGCGGCTCGGTAGGATGGTGGCTCGGTAGGATGGTGGTTCTGCTCTGTGAGGCTGCCGGTTGCAGCACGAACATGAACGCTGTGTTTTTGCTCTTTCACCCCATGACCATTGTGTCAAAAGACTAAACAAGTGCATTTTGGGATGACTTGCTAGATCTATAAAATCCTATGTCAATGTAATAATAAACTGCTCTTCAATGTATTGGTCTACATTAGCTTTAAAAAAATGCATCTACGACTCAAACAGGTGCAACGGCCCAAAACACTGAGGAGAAACGCACTGCGGTTTAAAACATATGCAAATAAAAAAACAATGTGCCAAAACGCATGCAAACGAAACGGGGACACTAAAGAGTGACGCACATTCAGGGATTATAAAGTTGGCCCGCTGTCACTGTTGTTGGAAATTTACCTAAAATGTTTTATGGTCTTATTTTAACAATGTGATCACATGACTCCTTCTGATGTTATCGCACGGCCGCTCGCTGCAAACACACACCACCGCTGCAGGTCTCACTTAAAGGTGGGGTAGGTACGTTTGAGAAACCGGCTCGAGATACACTTGTTGTTATATTCCATGGAATGCTCTTAACATCCCGATAGCAATGAATATCTGAAGTGCTTTGACAGAAAATCCATAAAGAAAGGTCATCAGTGGAAGCTGTGGCGCTGTAAAAAGCACGACCAATCATCTGAGCCGGCTAAAGTAACTGGATGGCCTACCTGCCTGTCAGCCTTCCATCTGGGCACAAACTGATCTCGTGCCCTCATTGGTCATGTGCGCGTTCGTGTGTGTTGGAGGAGGGGCTCTGTAAGGAAGGGGCAGATTTTTTCCAGTTGTGTATTTTCAAATTCTAGCGCACTCGAGCCGGTTTCTCCAAAATTACCTACCCCACCTTTAACAACGTTATTATTTATTAGGACTTATCACACACACTCTCTCCCTCTCTCAGATGTAATGAGGTGAGCTAGAACACCAATTTAAATCGTGCACCCGTGTGCCCACTTGGTTTTCCTCCCCTCCCCTTCCTGTCTCTTATTCTACACACAGATGCATCAAATACAGGAACACACACACACACACACACACACACACACACACACACACACACACACACGCACACACACGCACACACACAGTCATTCTTCTGGAAGATTTGAAGTGAAATCAATTAATAAACAGGATTTCACACTTTGCAAGAGGGTGAATAAAATGAAAAATGTGCATTGCTATGAAACTGAAATCCCTGTCTCTTGATGTCAAAATTGCAACAAATTGGTGGAAAAAGCCCATTTTGCTAAATGAGGAGGAATAAGGATGACATTGGCAGTGCTTATTATTCTTTTAGTATCACCAGATTAAACTGTAAATCCTGACACATGAGATAAGTATCCTACAGTTTTAATCCATGTTTCTTTTAAACCTAATAAGCAATTTATGTGATTTAGAAAGAAAATATACACTGAATGTATTCTTTGGTTTATAAGAAGCTGCAGCAGTGTGTGTGTGTGTGTGTGTGTGTGTGTGTGTGTGTGTGTGTGTGTGTGTGTGTGTGTGTGTGTGTGTGTGTGTGTGTGTGTGTGTGTGTGTGTGTGTGTGTGTGGTGTGTGTGTGTGTGTGTGTGTGTGTGTGTGTGTGTGTGTGTGTGTGTGTGTGTGTGTGTGTGTGTGTGTGTGTGTGTGTGTGTGTGTGTGTCATAATGGCAAAATGTGTCTGTATTTGGGTGTAAAATGAGGGGGTCACATGACTCCTTCTGATGTTACTGCAGATCTGCGGTAAGCTAGCTAGCTAGCTAGCGTAGCTAACCTAGTCGCCTTGAAGCTTGCCGGTGGGCGTGTCTGGTGCGCGACCAACAACCATCACATTAATCTCCCGCCCCGGACACACAAGCACGCTGTTTGATTGGCTAGCTTGTACTGGCATATGATTTGATTGGCTAGCGCTTCCGTCGACGCTTGAAAAGTTGAACTTTTCTCAACGTTCGAAGCGAGCAACGGAGGAAAAGCGACGCGAGCGAACCACAATGCAGTTCGGCAAAGCTTGACGTCACCCCATTCAAAGTGAATGGGAAGCGTCTCCGTTGAAGCACGCGACAGAGCCGCGTGGACGTATGGTTACAGTTATGAGACGATTAACGGCCCGTCCACACAGCGGCGTGCGTTGACGCTTGCCGGCGGGCGTGTCTGACACTCGACCAACAACCAATCACATGAATCTCCCGCCCCTGACACACACAAGCAGCGGTTTGATTGGCTAGAGCTTGTACTGGCATATGATTCGATTGGCTGACGCTTCTGCCGAGGCGTCAAAAGTTGAACATTGCTCAACTTTTGCAGCGAGCCACGCCAGCAACGCTCCACGTCACTTCCCACGATGCAGTTCGGCTAAAAGTGACGTCACCCCATTCAAAGTGAATGGGCAGAAGCGTTGGAAGCTTCAATTCACGCCGCTGTGTGGACGGGCCGTAACTCTGAAACAGAGACAGCTTTATAATCCTGAACGTCACTTTTTAGTGTCCCCTAGTCTCCCAGCTGTGTGCGTCACTCTTTAGTGTCCCCTGGTCTCCCAGCTGTGTACGTCACTCTTTAGTGTCCCCTGGTCTCCCAGCTGTGTGCATCATTTGTTAGTCCTCTGGTTTCCCAGCTGTGTGCATCACTTTTTAGTGTCCCCTAGTCTCCCAGCTGTGTGCGTCACTCTTTAGTGTCCCCTGGTCTCCCAGCTGTGTGCGTCACTCTTTAGTGTCCCCTGGTCTCCCAGCTGTGTGTGTCATTTGTTAGGGTCCCCTGGTCTCCCAGCTGTGTGCATCACTTTTTAGTGTCCCCTAGTCTCCCAGCTGTGCGCGTCACTCTTTAGTGTCCCCTGGTCTCCCAGCTGTGTGCATCACTTTTTAGTGTCCCCTAGTCTCCCAGCTGTGTGCGTCACTCTTTAGTGTCCCCTGGTCTCCCAGCTGTGTGCGTCACTCTTTAGTGTCCCCTGGTCTCCCAGCTGTGTGCGTCATTTGTTAGCATCCCCTGGTCTCCCAGTTGTGCGTGTCAATCTTTAGTGTCCCCTGGTCTCCCAGCTGTGTGCGTCATTTGTTAGTGTCCCCTGGTCTCCCAGCTGTGCGCGTCACTCTTTAGTGTCCCCTGGTCTCCCAGCTGTGCGCGTCACTCTTTAGTGTCCCCTGGTCTCCAGCTGTGCTCGTCACTCTTTAGTGTCCCCTGGTCTCCCAGCTGTGTGTGTCACTCTTTAGTGTCCCCTGGTCTCCAGCTGTGTGCGTCACTCTTTAGTGTCCCCTGGTCTCCCAGCTGTGTGCGTCACTCTTTAGTGTCCCCTGGTCTCCAGCTGTGCTCGTCACTCTTTAGTGTCCCCTGGTCTCCCAGCTGTGTGCGTCACTCTTTAGTGTCCCCTGGTCTCCCAGCTGTGTGCGTCACTCTTTAGTGTCCCCTGGTCTCCAGCTGTGCTCGTCACTCTTTAGTGTCCCCTGGTCTCCCAGCTGTGTGTGTCACTCTTTAGTGTCCCCTGGTCTCCAGCTGTGTGCGTCACTCTTTAGTGTCCCCTGGTCTCCCAGCTGTGTGCGTCACTCTTTAGTGTCCCCTGGTCTCCCAGCTGTGTGCGTCACTCTTTAGTGTCCCCTGGTCTCCAGCTGTGCTCGTCACTCTTTAGTGTCCCCTGGTCTCCCAGCTGTGTGCGTCACTCTTTAGTGTCCCCTGGTCTCCAGCTGTGCTCGTCACTCTTTAGTGTCCCCTGGTCTCCCAGCTGTGTGCGTCACTCTTTAGTGTCCCCTGGTCTCCCAGCTGTGTGCGTCACTTTTTAGTGTCCCCTGGTCTCCGTTGTGTTTGAGCTTCTTGCAGCGTTTGGTTCTGCAGCTTTTAGTAAACGCTGCATATGTTGTCAAGTTGCTGGAGATGTTTCTTGTGTTTTTATATTTGCATCGTTTCTGTATGAAAGTATTTGGGTCTTTTGTACAACGTTAGCACCTGTTAGCCACCGTTATCATTGCTCGTACAAGCTTTGTTATCATTAAAGAGTGTAACAATGGCTCTCTACTTCCTGTGTGATCCTCGAGGGCACTTATCGAGGGACAGAGCGTGTGCAAAAGGTTTTCCAGGTCGTTATTGATCTTGTTGATGATGTGAGTCTCATAAAGAAATGTCGTTATGTGGCTACAGCAGTTCTCTGATTATTAAAACGTTGTGTAAACTCCTCAGAGGAGTAACGCCAAATCATAAATCTGAGAAAGCATAACCAAATGACAGAAGCCAGGATTCATCATCAGTCTCCTTAATTGTGTACTGGAGAGTGTGTGAACACCGAGGACTGATTGCTTTCCGTGATTTGACTGTGCGTGTTTCTCGCCTACACGCTCATTTATTATGTATTACGCTGGAGCGTTAATAAGGTGTTTTTCTGTAGCTACAACGTCATCCATATTGACCTGATTGTCAAACAAATGACGTCTAAATTACTGATGAATGATTCAGAGTAATCCGGTTACTTTTAGTAATTTATTTATGGTGTGTATAAAAACCTCATCAGTTAAGAAACGGAGAAGAAGAGGGATGAGGAGAAGTAGAAGGACAATAAGGAGGATTTTCCACTCAGGAATGAAGCACTTCCTCATAGAGAGAAAGTGAAATATTACACTTCATATCACACTACTGTCAGATGAGGACTTATCGCTCCATCTACCTCCATCCGACATGCTGCTTTCAGGTGTGACAAGAGGATTTTCCCGCTCTGAAAGGGGAGGAGATTTCCTTTTATCCGAGGCTCAAGTTAAGCTGAGGCTAAAAAGAAAAAAAGAATTGGCAGTGATGGAAAAGAAGAAGATAAAGTGAAGCCCGGGAAGGAGTGAGTGATGGGAAAGCCATCAAATCTGACAGGACAGATTCCATCAATTAAAAAGCCTCTTGAAGAAGTCTTAGGCCTAAAAGCACAGCTCAGCACATCACACCGGATCAATCTGGAGGAAAGGCTCAGATATATATAAATATATATACAAAAAGGAAAAGAGAGAATTATTTTCCATCCATCCATCTTCTCCCGCTTATCCGTGGTCGGGTCGCGGGGGTATCAGTTCATTCAGAATTATTTTCATGCAGGAATATTTTGTCCTCGTCCAAAACGCCGCAAAGGAAATCGGACCTGAGTACAACTAATGTCACACTGCTGTGTATTAAAGATGCCGTAATCGATATTTTTCATATTAACAGTGGATCAAATGTGTGATCTTTGTGTCTTTCAAATCTTTGTTTTAGTTTTCTGGACGGCAAAAGCTAACTTTCATTCACTTTCTCACATTGTTGTTTTAGGCTGAAGAAAGCAGGGATATAAACATAAGTAATTGGATTTGAGCAGATATGTGCTTTGAACAGTAAATATAAAATGTATTAGGAGCTCGTGTGGCGCAGTGGGTTGTCCGTAGGTGTTCGGATCAGGAGGTTCAAACCCCACTGCAGTCAGCATGTCGTTGTGTCCCTGAGACACTTAACCCCAAAGTGCTCCTGTGGGGATTGTCCACAGTATTGAGGATGTTAGTCGCTTTGGATAGAAGCGTCTAACAAGTGACATGTCATGTAATATTAGGGCTTTCTACTGTTACAAAAGAGTGTGTGGTCAGTGGCGATCCTAGAGTCAGTGGGGGCTCTAGGCAAACATTCACTGGGGGCCCCTTGAACCAGCTTTTCATCACCACACACAGCCGACAGCACCCAACCCCCCCCACCCTGGAGCGGAGCAAGGCAACAAAACTTAAGTTGAGAAGCAGCATTTGACGGGGCGCTATGCATGGGGCCACCTTGAGGGGATTTCCCGACATGTCGTTGCAGTAAATTAAAGGGTGTTTCATGTTGTCGTTGCTGTGGACCTTCTTAATCTACCTTCTTTGGGGACCCCCTTCTGGTCCGGGGCCCCAAGCAGTTGCCTGCCTTGCCTGTTCGCAAGGAGCGCCCCTGTGTGTGGTAGAGAGGAAACACAGGGATTCTAGCCTCTGCAGACCATTTACATGCACTAAAACCTATATAACACATCAAAGGAAAGGGAAAACCCAAACAAGCATAATAGGGCCTCTTTAATTTGCATCCTAGTTAAAATGAAATGGCAAAATATGAATTTCTACGGACAGTATTTTAAACATCATCAGTTAATTCCCCTTGATACTTCCTGTTTAATTATGCAACACACTCCATCAGGATCTACGTCAGTGAGGTCTCCTTGTACACTATTATTACTATTTAAAATATTTTAAAGCCACTGTTTCATTTTTTATGTGGATGAATATTTCATTGGGCATTTGTTTAAAAAAAGGAGACGAGAGAGAGAGAGAGAATAAGATAAACGTTTGAGATATCGAGAAGCATCGGAAGTCCCTCAGTGGCAGCCATGATAAGATCTGTTTGAGTTCTCTCTAGATGATAGGAAAGGAGCTTCGAAGCTTCCTTTATAACCTCCTTTCGCTTAGGAAACACTGGACCCTGCTTTACGAATGGAAAGGAGAAAATGCTGTCCCACAATGCCTTGCAGTTGCCGCATTTACCGTCACACAACATTCAGCCGTTTGCGGAAACAACCGATCGTGACAGAGAAATGATATCATGAAAGTTAGGGTACTTATTAACGGAGTGGTACCGTGACTTGCTAAAGTGCTTTGTTTTGAACGTTCACTATAATAATCAAAAAGAGAAATGTGAATGTTACTTTTTTACTGAAATTATCAATTAAGTCAACATTTCACAGTGTTTTTGAGCTGTTTCTTAAACTTTTTAAAACATGTTTGCAGGGCTCTCGACTAACTTTTTTCCCCATCATCCCGGAACCGTCCCGAAATACAATCTAAGCCGTCCCGAAATTAATGTGGACCGTCCCGAATTTAAAATGTTAGTTTTTCTACATTATCATTAGTTAAAATCATTCAAAGCTACCTTTAACATAAATAAAACATCATTAGATGATAATTCATCAACCTTTTTATTTGAGTAAATCATTCAATCACAGAAACAAAGGCCAAATATATTTAAACAAACACACAAACGAGAAAATTACTCTAATATTGAATCCAATCAAGTCCCATCCAATTAACAAAACAATCCAACACTCTGTCCTGAAGACAGAACCCAGAGTAACCGCTAACCAGGATGACAGTCTGTAACACAGTCAGGAGACCTTTACAAACGGCCCCGCCCCCTCGCACACAGTCTGGAGAGAGAGATCTCGTCTGGATTGGAAAGCTCGAAAATACATCATAGACGCATGTTGTAGTCTTATTGCATATTAGAAACGGAGTTGGTGAAACTAGGTACTAGCTATGTACTGAGTGTGTGTATTTCGCGGGTTGAGTGATGTACAATGGCATCTCGATACAAGATACTTAAAAAAAGCAGACCCTATATCTCCCTGCATTAAGATATTAGGTCTTATATAAAGTGTAAAGACCAGTGGCGAACCGTCAGGGCCTTCAAGGTATTCAGAGATTCCCTGGAACACTCAGATAAAACAACATCGATTTAATTATATAAATCAAATGTAATAAAATGAATAAATGAGAATCGTATCCGTGTCGTTGATCTGTAATATTACAGTGTTACGTTGATTTGTTTCTCCTTCTCGGACCATGCACTACGCATTTCAGAGGTTTTGTGTTAGAAAAGAAAGCAACCAATCAGATCTTGTTCTGGGCCTCTGGGTAGAATATCCTTCACCAAGGTATTCTACATCCTTGATCGAAGGCCCTGGCCGTTGCGCTGAATGAGAGCGTACGTTTGGACTGACAGTTTGATCAACCAATCATATATTGATTTGTAGCCAATGGGCGTGTTCTTCCAGAGTTCCCCTCGGTTCCAGGGTATTCTAGAAGGCCCGCTAGTTAACTGGCTCGAGGCAGAGGATCTAGATGAATGCGACGAAGCAATTCATGCCGTTGTATTGTTTTTAATGTTGAAATTACAAGAGCAACAGGTGAAGATGAAGTTGTTGCGGAATTGTTGTGAGTACCCTTTCAAGACGACAATTCAGTGAAAAGACGGACATTATAATGTGTCTACAGAAAGTCCAGTTGTGATAGACACGGTTCGCCACTAAGACATATCCTGACAAGAACATCTGTAGTGTGAAATAATTGTCTTCTTTTGACATATGTTACATTTGTTTAGATTTACAAAACAAATCATGTTCAGATCTCGAAATTTCAGCCATGACTTATTGCAATAAGTAACAATGCAGTGAGATACAGGGTCATGTTTTTAGACTATATCTTGTTAAGTCAAAGACTCCTTAAAACATCTTGTTTTTCATTCAGATGAAACGTTTATCAGACGATCACTAACTCACATCAGAAAACGTTTAGCATTTCTGGCTTATTTTGTAACATCTCCTGATTCTGGTCAAATATAGTTAAAAATAAGTTTTCCCAGCTAATTACAAGATGCGTTGATAAGATGTATCTAAATATCCCATCTTATTCCAAGAGATCTTACCAAGCTAAAACCCCTTGTTTTTGTTATTCTTGTTTTTGGAGCAGCATTTTTCCAGATCGCTGTGCTGACTGGCATTATATTGCACATTGTAATTGTATCACTTTCCAAAGTCGTCCCGTGGGCCGTATATTTGACACCGCTGCTTTAAAGCACCGCCACAGAGAGGGAATGAGAGGGAAAACAATAAGGGGGTGAAACAAGGCCAAACAAGCGTGAGTGGCATCCCGCTGATAAGAGAGAAAGGGCAGGAGTGCTTCCTCAGCAAGCCTTTTGTCAATCTGCTTTTCAGGGAGGGCGATGACAGATTGCGATTGGAAAGAAACTCCGAGTGGATTTACAGGTTAGCAGGAAACGTACGATCGGAGCAGTCATTAATCCATCTCACAGGAGTCCAATCCTCCGGTGAAATGCGTGATGGAGCAGAGATAAAGCAGTAGATCTGATTAGAGCTCCACACACTCCTCTTCAGGGATTAAGCACGACACTTCCTTGTTACACTGCTTTGTTCCATACGGCACACTCGCCATTAGCAAAAACATGGAGAAAACACAACTGCAGACGCTAATTAGCTCTCCTGCACGGCCACACAATCGGTATTAACATGGAGTTAATGTGCCACGGGTGCGGGGGAAATCACAGCATGCATTATTCCCCATGTAATGGGAGACCCTTAAAAACACAGCGTTAACAACGGCTGGGTACAAAATGTTCAAAATGAGTATTAACATGTGCATAGTCGTAGAGTCATTAGCATTTGTATATAAGCTTTGCCCGGAAACATGTCATGCTGATCAAGAACAAAGCGAACGCACAAAGACACACATGTACTAAAACAGCTCAAGATTAAAGAGGCCCTATTATGGCTTTGGGGGTTTTCCCTTTCCTCTAGTGTGTTCTGTAAGTTTTAGTGCATGTAAATGGTCTGCAGAGGCTACAATCCTTGTGTAACACTAGCGATTCTATTGGCTAGCGCTCATAGGCGGCGCGTGAGGCTCAGGTTTGGGAAGGCTAAATAACTTTTTTTACCTGACGCTGCCCGCCTCCGGCGTGTATAGAAAATAGATCAACTCAGTGACCAATCAGAGCTCAGTGTGCGGAGTTTAAATCTATCACGTCATATTACAGGATAAAGGAAATACAGTTTAAACTGCCGTATGCAGGGGAGACGCCGACGTGTCGCACTTATCGTTCATATCACATCATCAATCAGATCATCGATCATATAATATCATAATATATCATATATGTCCTTATCTGAGTCAGCTGAGCCGTATCTGGCCGTGCGTCACTCAGTGTCACATACTGTGTGCAGAAGTATTATTTTAAGCAACACATTAAGTTGAGGAAACACTCGAGACAAATGTAATTAAAGTCAGATCCACTCGTGTCTTAGACGGGGCAGTGATATCATAAAACTGTTACGCTTTCAAACACTCGGTAGTTTATTTATTTTTTAAGGAGTTGTTCTGTATTCTCCTTGCAGCAACTACGTGGCTTGTATCCTGGATTATATGTTTAAGTCATGGATGTTTAAAGCTCATATTTGTCTAATATTAGTTTACATTTCATTAATGAAGTATGACGTTGCGCTGTCAGTACACTTGTCCCTGTTTGTGATTGGTCAAATGTAGCTAACCCCGCCCCTTTCTCGTGAACGCGCTCTCAGCTGGAGAGAGAAACCCTGGCTTGATTTACCGAGTTGATAACCAGCGCCGTAGGACCGTTTAGCGAGATCTCGTTTGTTAGGGTTAGTTAAGATAACTCAAACATATCCAGGGTATGTTGAACTGGCTTCGTGGTACAGGGCACAGGTGGCTGCTAGCAGCGCTAATGTCAAAGACACACATTAGACGTTATATTTTTATTTTACCAGGACGCAGTTACACAAATATTTGGGAAGGCTTAACCTTCCCTAGCCTACAGCACCCGCCGCCCCTGCTAGCGCTCCAACACATTGTACGTGATAGGCTTAGGGGCGGGACATCTCTAAGCGGTTGACCAATCACAACAGTGCTGGCCAGCTAACCAATCAGAGCAGACTGGGCTCTGGTTTCAGACAGAGGGTGAAAAGAGGCAGTATGAGAAAAATAAAGGGCTTTTTGAATGCTAAAATCAAAATGTATGTTCAAAAACCTCCTGTAATTAGGGGATTATTGAGCGAAACAACTCTAAATAATGCAGAATAAACTGTAAAAAGTGCGGTTTAATAAACATCATAATGCTACTAATAGGCACTTGTTATAGGTTAATATATGTACCCATCGTAATAAGTGTTACAAATGATTCAAACCAGCAGTTTGTTGTGCATCTGAGTCGTACTCTAAGAGTGTTAGCTGTAACTCAGTGTTGGTCTGCGATGCATGAGGCCCTCGTTCTCACTCCTCCTGCCTCCACGATATCCTCCTCTCTGCTCGCTCCTCTCCAGAGAGATACTCCTCAGTGTGGAGATCACCTCTCTCTTTTCACCTAATTCACTTCCCCATGTTGCCCAGGAGGGGAACGCGGTCCGATTGCAATGGTCTCTCCGTGCAGTCCTGACAGCTTCTCTTTGTCCAGCTTTGATCCGCGGGAACACGCTACTTTGCAGACGTCAGAAAAAGAGGCGCCTCTTCCACTTGATTGCTTGTGTCACTTCCTCCGCTCTTTCTCCCCGTTTTCCCCACGCTTTGAATATAAATACATTTCACACCTAAATGGGGAGGAGAGAAACTCGCAGCTCTGAATTCTGTGAAGTCAGAGGAAACTCAAACTCTTTCCAAGTGTCCTTGTCAGAATATGTGTTGATATAAAACCTAATAACTTAAGAAGTAACAATGCAGTGAGATACAGGGCCATGTTTTTAGACATCTTCAGTCAAAGACTCTTGAAAATATCTTATTTTTCATTCAAATGAAAAACAAATTGTATATTTTTATCAGAAAATCACCAACTAACTTCAAACAGAAAACCTTTGAGCATTTCTGGCTTATTTTGAAACACATCTCCTGAAATATGGTTTAAAATAAGTTCTCTCAGCTAATTACAAGATCTGATGTATCTAAATATCCCGTCTTATTCCAAGAGACACTAATATAGTTGTGTGTGTGTGTGTGTGTGTGTGTGTGTGTGTGTGTGTGTGTGTGTGTGTGTGTGTGTGTGTGTGTGTGTGTGTGTGTGTGTGTGTGTGTGGTGTGTGTGTGTGTGTGTGTGTGTGTGTGTGTGTGTGTGTGTGTGTGTGTGTGTGTGTGTGTGTGTGTGTGTGTGTGTGTGTGTGTGTGTGTGTGTGTGTGTGTGTGTGTGTGTGTGTGTTGTGTGTGTGTGTGTGTGTGTGTGTGTGTGTGTGTGTGTGTGTGTGTGTGTGTGTGTGTGTGTGTGTGTGTGTGTGTGTGTGTGTGTCCGTCCATAAGGGGAATCATTCATTTTAGGGTGAAGACTTGGTTAGGTTTAGGATTAAGGGTTAGGGTTAGGCATGTGTTGGTTATGGTTAAGGTTAGGATAAGTCTCCAGGAAATGCATGTAAGTCAATGTAATGTCCCCTGAAGTGATGTATACATGGTGTGTGTGTGTGTGCACATTTAGCTGAGCTCGTCTGAAACACAGCGACATGTGAGCAAATTATAGATGAACTTCTCGTGTTCAGGTTCACAAGGATATTGCTGAACCTGTATGCCGCCTCCAGACGTTCATTAAACATTGACAATTCTCTGCCATTATCATAGCGGGCAGTGAAAAGACCCGAATGTACAGAATAGAAAATGAATTCTCAGAGAGGGTTAGGGGAGGAGGGGAGGGGAGGGGAGGGGAAGTGCATCTGTGTTTGAAGAAGCAGCAAAGAGACAGACGAAACTGGACAGAGACAGAAATCCATGTTATTCACAACATCCATGAACTTCACGTTGAAGTAGATACAGTCATCAATTTATAATAAAGTTATATCAAATACGAATGTAAAAACGATTTAATGCAATCGGGCCCACGTAGGCTGCACTGATATACACCTGAACATCATCAGGAGAGGACTCTTTAAAGTAGAGACACTACATACTGATATACACCTGAACATCAGCAGGAGAGGACTCTTTAAAGTAGTGACACTACATACTGATATACACCTGAACATCAGCAGGAGAGGACTCTTTAAAGTAGAGACACTAAATACGGATATACACCTGAACATCAGCAGGAGAGGACTCTTTAAAGTAGAGACACTACATACTGATATACACCTGAACATCAGCAGGAGAGGACTCTTTAAAGTAGAGACACTACATACTGATATACACCTGAACATCAGCAGGAGAGGACTCTTTAAAGTAGAGACACTACATACTGATATACACCTGAACATCAGCAGGAGAGGACTCTTTAAAGTAGAGACACTACATACTGATATACACCTGAACATCAGCAGGAGAGGACTCTTTAAAGTAGAGACACTAAATACGGATATACACCTGAACATCAGCAGGAGAGGACTCTTTAAAGTAGAGACACTACATACTGATATACACCTGAACATCAGCAGGAGAGGACTCTTTAAAGTAGAGACACTACATACTGATATACACCTGAACATCAGCAGGAGAGGACTCTTTAAAGTAGAGACACTACATACTGATATACACCTGAACATCAGCAGGAGAGGACTCTTTAAAGTAGAGACACTAAATACGGATATACACCTGAACATCAGCAGGAGAGGACTCTTTAAAGTAGAGACACTACATACTGATATATACCTGAACATCAGCAGGAGAGGACTCTTTAAAGTAGAGACACTACATACTGATATACACCTGAACATCATCAGGAGAGGACTCTTTAAAGTAGAGACACTACATACTGATATACACCTAAACATCATCAGGAGAGGACTCTTTAAAGTAGAGACACTACATACTGATATACACCTGAACATCAGCAGGAGAGGACTCTTTAAAGTAGAGACACTACATACTGATATACACCTGAACATCAGCAGGAGAGGACTCTTTAAAGTAGAGACACTACATACTGATATACACCTGAACATCAGCAGGAGAGGACTCTTTAAAGTAGAGACACTACATACTGATATACACCTGAACATCAGCAGGAGAGGACTCTTTAAAGTAGAGACACTACATACTGATATACACCTGAACATCATCAGGAGAGGACTCTTTAAAGTAGAGACACTACATACTGATATACACCTGAACATCAGCAGGAGAGGACTCTTTAAAGTAGAGACACTACATACTGATATACACCTGAACATCAGCAGGAGAGGACTCTTTAAAGTAGAGACACTACATACTGATATACACCTGAACATCAGCAGGAGAGGACTCTTTAAAGTAGAGACACTACATACTGATATACACCTGAACATCAGCAGGAGAGGACTCTTTAAAGTAGAGACACTAAATACGGATATACACCTGAACATCAGCAGGAGAGGACTCTTTAAAGTAGAGACACTACATACTGATATATACCTGAACATCAGCAGGAGAGGACTCTTTAAAGTAGAGACACTACATACTGATATACACCTGAACATCAGCAGGAGAGGACTCTTTAAAGTAGAGACACTACATACTGATATACACCTGAACATCATCAGGAGAGGATTCTTTAAAGTAGAGACACTACATACTGATATACACCTGAACATCATCAGGAGAGGACTCTTTAAAGTAGAGACACTACATACTGATATACACCTGAACATCATCAGGAGAGGACTCTTTAAAGTAGAGACACTACATACTGATATACACCTGAACATCAGCAGGAGAGGACTCTTTAAAGTAGAGACACTACATACTGATATACACCTGAACATCAGCAGGAGAGGACTCTTTAAAGTAGAGACACTACATACTGATATACACCTGAACATCAGCAGGAGAGGACTCTTTAAAGTAGAGACACTACATACTGATATACACCTAAACATCAGCAGGAGAGGACTCTTTAAAGTAGAGACACTACATACTGATATACACCTGAACATCAGCAGGAGAGGACTCTTTAAAGTAGAGACACTACATACTGATATACACCTGAACATCAGCAGGAGAGGACTCTTTAAAGTAGAGACACTACATACTGATATACACCTGAACATCAGCAGGAGAGGACTCTTTAAAGTAGAGACACTACATACTGATATACACCTGAACATCAGCAGGAGAGGACTCTTTAAAGTAGAGACACTACATACTGATATACACCTGGACATCAGCAGGACTCTTTAAAGTAGAGACACTACATACTGATATACACCTGAACATCAGCAGGAGAGGACTCTTTAAAGTAGAGACACTACATACTGATATACACCTGAACATCAGCAGGAGAGGACTCTTTAAAGTAGAGACACTACATACTGATATACACCTGGACATCAGCAGGACTCTTTAAAGTAGAGACACTACATACTGATATACACCTGAACATCAGCAGGAGAGGACTCTTTAAAGTAGAGACACTACATACTGATATACACCTGGACATCAGCAGGAGAGGACTCTTTAAAGTAGAGACACTACATGCTGATATACACCTGAACATCAGCAGGAGAGGACTCTTTAAAGTAGAGACACTACATACTGATATACACCTGAATATCAGCAGGAGAGGACTCTTTAAAGTAGAGACACTACATACTGACATACACCTGAACATCAGCAGGAGAGAACTCTTTAAAGTAGAGACACTACATGCTGATATACACCTGAACATCAGCAGGAGAGGACTCTTTAAAGTAGAGATACTACATACTGATATACACCTGAACATCAGCAGGAGAGGACTCTTTAAAGTAGAGATACTACATACGGAATGTAAAGCGTGGAATATTTGATTGTTAGAACCATAAACAATATCTAATGAGGGTTGATTTAATCTGAAACGACAACATTCAAAATATTGTTTCGTGTTTTTGCTTTAAAGAAAGAACGAAAGCTGTATTCCTGCATCTTAGACACCATATCATCAGAAACAAGTACCCAGCTCGGCGAGTAATGAACTTATTGAATCCCGTGGTTAAGTCCCTTCAGACGGGCAACAGCAGGATAATCTGGGATTTACTGCCTCTGATATTTCAAATCACCAGGTTGTCCATATCTGACAGGAAATTGATCCACGAGCACTGAGAGATTTCCTCCTCGCTGTGAGTCTCAGACCAAAAATAGAGAGTGAGACGGAGATAAATAGCAACGGATTGAAGGAGAGGGAAAATAAGAGCTTTTCATTTCGCTAAAGAAAGATTAGACAGATTCTTGACTCTGACCTTTTGCTAACAACCCTGTCAGAGCTTTCAGACCTGTGTGTGTGTGTGTGTGTGTGTGTGTGTGTGTGTGTGTGTGTGTGTGTGTGTGTGTGTGTGTGTGTGTGTGTGTGTGTGTGTGTGTGTGTGTGTGTGTGTGTGTGTGTGTGTGTGTGTGTGTGTGTGTGTGTGTGTGTGTGTGTGTGTGTGTGTGTGTGTGTGTGTGTGTGTGTGTGTGTGTGTGTGTGATAATGGAGAAGTGGTGTGTGTGAAATGTGTAAAGGGCAGGGCAGGCAGTTGTTCTGCAGTAATCCATCTTCACTTCAGGGCTGAGCCTCGGAGTAACAGGCTGCTCTCGGAGGAGAGGCAGAAAACACTCCGTCGGCATCACTCTTTCTTTACGAGACGGGGAAATGCTCAGCCAGCAGGCGCTCGAGATTTTCACAGCAAGAAAACAAGAGAACATAAATGAAGAGTATACCATTCATTCCATATCGTCTGTTTTTCCACTCGCACTGCTCACAGCACGGCTAACAACAGTGTTAGCGGTGACTTAGTTTGACTAGTTTTACTTGTATTTTGGGCGGGGTTAAAGCATATACACATGTGGTGTTGTGATACAGAAATGCTTGACAAACTGGCGAGATAAATTACTTTATTTTAACAGGATTTCTGAATTATTGGAATGAAATCTGACAATTTGGACAAAGCTGCTGTGATTCCCCTTTTTTATAATGTGCACTAATAAGGACATATACTAGGGTGACCAGACGTCCCCGTTTGTATTGCCCTGTCCCCGGTTGAAACTGTCCCCGTTTTTTAATATGCGTTAAAAACACATAGCAACGTGAAATAAAACGTTTCATGTCAGGAAACACTGGGTAAACACTGCAGACTGTGCCAGCCCCCACTTCGGAAAACACAGCCAAGCCAGTCCGGTCTGATTGCGGTGCGCGAATATCCTATGCTTACGGTAGAGGCCTGTAAAAACTGCCTTCAAAATAAAAGCGTTTACTCGGTCAATAACAAATATACCTAAAAAACACACCAAAAATATTCATATATACTGGAGCTTAAATTAAGAAATATGTACTATATAATGTGATCAATAATAATTTAAAACAAACTACGTATAACTACCACATTATAACTGAGTGAATGTAAAATGTAAGGATACAGTTATGAAGACATATCTGACATTTCCACTGGGTGACTCATTTCAATTGATGTTGACACCATCTCACAACACTCCTAAAATAACATTACTTTCTGAAGCACAATTTAAAATGTATGCTGTTTAAAATCTCAAATTAGATCTATTGTCCATCTATATTTAGATTATTATTTAATGGAAACTGTCCATAATCAAAGAGTCATTCGAAGTCAATCAAATACTTATTTCACTTCAGGGTGATAGCAGGACACCCCATCTAGTCAATCAGAGAAAATCTGATGTAGAGTTTCAAAATAAAATAGTTTTGAAGTCTCATATATGAGCTATCATCCCTCTATTTTTAGATAAGAATAAAACAAAAACTATCCAGTATCAAAGACTTATTTCACTTCAGGGTGATAGCAGGACACCCCCATCTAATCACTGGACAATCTGATGTACAGTTTCAAAATGAAAGACCTTTGAAGTCTCATATATGAGCTATTGTCCTTCTGTTTGTATCCAACAGTTCAAATGTTCGAATTACATTGAACCAGAATTGTCCCCCTTGTTTCTTTAACAGTGAAGAAAATTGGATATGTTAATATATTGACCGCAAAACTCTAAATGTCCCCGGTTTTAATTTTGAAAATCTGGTCACCTTAACTTAACATATGCTCGTATGATAGTATTCTTACTGTGATTTCCCCTCTGTATAATGTGCGCTACACGGGGCATATTATCTCTGCTGCTATCATACTGTGAGCACTATCTGTTTCTACAGTTTTGACCCTCCCTGCTATTTCACACTCCGGTGCTAATTCTAGAAACTGGCCAGCGAATGCTTCAGCAAATTGTCTTTCCTTCGTTTTCACCACACCTAAAGCAGGAGTGCAGAACATGTATCAGGGCCTACTTTAGCTCACTGCTAACTGATTAGCTGTATTAAAGTCCGAGTGGAAACATTCATGAGTAAATCTGATTTTATCAGAAATCGGGAGAAATATGACCCCGGGAGGAAACCGGGAGAGGGCAATGACATCGGGAGGGTTGGCAAGTATGGTCCAGTGGTCTTTAACATGTAGCTTGTGCCGATTCCTAAACTTTCTGCACCCTTTCACTGCCATGTGATTCATGGTAAACATCTGAAGTCATGTGACCGTGCTGTAGTTCCTTTATAGCCCAACATTAGCCACCTTTAGCTTAGCAGGTAGTATGGGAGGAAGTTAGGGTCAAACTTGGTATTATGATTTATTTACGTTAACAGCCCTTATTTGGAGTTGTTGGAAGGACCGTATCGTGCGCAGTATCCGTCCATTCACTGGAGATGTTTTCTTATATATCCTTACGAATATGTTTTAATCCACCCAGTGACATTGAGAGATATATGGACGGGTGTAAACAGAGAGAGAAACATAGATGCACCGAGAGAAGAGGGAGACTGAGAACCCTTGTTTGCTTTTTGGCAGCAGTCACAGTTTCGGTCTGGTGCCAGCAGTCGGAGCCAGATGGTTCCCATCGCTATCGAGCCATGTCTTTGAAACGAGGAGGAGAGAGGAAGATCAAGAGTGGCATGTGGAACAGGGAAGCATTGCCTAATGTGGATGATGTGTCATATAAATAATAATCATGCTCGAATCACACCCACAGCTAAATTAGATCCCTAAAGCTCTTAAACTAGCGCCCACTCTCAATCTTCTGGCTGCTTTGGCACCGAGCGTATGTCATTATATCGATGGATGAGATATTAAACGCAGAATGCTAACACGTTCGTTTATGCTTAATACATCATCTGCTAATGCTTCATGAGCGGTTTGGTTGCCAGGTTGTGAAAAATGCCTTTGCGTGAAGGTGAGGTTTGCTGAAATAAATGAGTTTCTACAACATGTCGTCTGCAGGAACACAGGTTCATTTGTGTTTCAACAGGATGACATTCCAGACCGTTGAAACCTTACTTTCTCCTCTCCAGTGAGTCGAGGATTTTTAGGATTTATTCATTCCCTCCAATTTGTCATTACTTAATGATCTATAAATCATTTGGATCCAAATTAAATTCGGCTAAAAGCTTAAAATAAATGATCTGCAAACACAATGTCTTTCAGAGGCAACGAAACTAATCGAAACAACAATTGTTATTTCACTTAGTGTTTTTAATACAAATGTTTACATATTCTTTGAAGCAGGTTACACTATTACAGTGTATTTCTTCTTATTCTGTGTATTTCATATTGTGTAGTCTATATATATATTTGTATTTCTACTTTTTATGTATTTCTTTAACTGTTGCTTTACCAAAACAAAACCCTTTGGGAAAGTACATTTTAAGATAATCCAATATGCCTGTAATAAAGTTCTTAAACTCTTTTGTTATTTAAAAGATGTGATTAAGGTTAAATATATATATATATATTTGTGATAATCTGGTCCCTAATTTTTCATCAGTCCCTCAGACAAGTGGATTTATTTGTATTTCCTCAAGTTTTTTTATTACATTACATTACATGTTACTTGTTAGACGCTTGGTAACACTTTATATTAAGGTACACAAATTCACCATCAACTAGTTATTAATTAGCATGCATATTAGCAGTATATTGGCTCTTTATTAGTCAGTATAAAACACTTGTTAATGCCTTGTTCTGCATGACCATATTCTACAAGTAATAAGCCATTAGTTTTTCCTCAATAACCCTCTAAGTAGTGCTTATTTATTGTACGTAAGGAAGTTGTTCTACATGAGTTTTGGTCTTAATATGCGCTGCTCAATATGGGCCTAATAAGGCAGCAGTACCACAAGAATAGTAATTCTCCCATAATAACACTTAAATATGATCTCTTCTTATGTAACAAGACATGAAACGATGTTAGATAAGTGTTAATTGTGTCTAAATAACTCAAAATTAGGTATTTCTATCCAAGAATATGTTTTGGGGTATTGACAGCTCCAACGCTCTAGTCCATTGCGCCACACGCCTCCACCAAATTGTCTATAAATCATTTGGATTCAACTTAAATTCAGCTAAAAGCTTAAAGATATTTGTCTGTCGACCCAAAACCTAGTTATTTCTCTCAGGAAATGAAACAAAATGGTTAAAAACACAGTCACGTAATTCTGTTTTAATGTTTTTGACATCTTTAGTCATCCAAAAAAAATCTTATTTAAATGAAAAATGTTAAAATGAGCCTATTTCTCCAATATGCAAATGTATTCTAGCTCACATTGACCCTACATCTGTAATACCCCATTAGGATTGTTTACAAAATCCCAAAACAGTCAAACAAAAAATCCCTTTCACACAAAAAGCGTGTGTGTAAGTGTGTGTTTATGAATGATTGCGCCCGAGCTAAAGATGCTAGGATACGTCCCCAGCTGACCCAGAAAGCGACTCAGGTTCTGGTCCAGGCTCTCGTCATCTCACGCCTAGACTACTGCAACTCCCTCCTGGCTGGTCTACCTGCATGTGCCGTCCGACCTCTGCAGCTCACCCAGAATGCAGCGGCTCGTCTGGTCTTCAACCTTCCTAAATGTTCCCACACCACTCCGCTCCTCCGCTCCCTCCACTGGCTTCCGGTAACTGCTAGAATCCACTTCAAGACACTGGTACTTGCTTACCATGCTGCGAATGGATCTGGCCCTTCCTACATCCGGGACATGGTTAAACCGTACACCCCAGCGCGTGCACTCCGCTCTGCATCAGCCAAACGACTCGCTGCACCCTCGCTGCGAGGGGGACCCAAGTTCCCATCAGCAAAAACACGTGGGTTTGCTGTCCTGGCTCCAAGATGGTGGAATGAGCTCCCCATTGACATCAGGACAGCAGATAGCTTACACACCTTCCGGCGCAGACTGAAAACTCATCTCTTTCGACTCCACTTCGAGCGATAGAATTACTAACAAAGCACTTATATACTAATAAAGGACTGGCTTATCTAAAGCCAGTTGAGTAGCACTTGAAATGTGTCGCTCTATGAAACCTGATGTACTTATATAATTCTGTTTTCTTCAAGGTTGTGTCTTCCTGGTCGAATGTACTTATTGTAAGTCGCTTTGGATAAAAGCGTCAGCTAAATGTAATGTAATGTAATGCAAAAAGATGCATCCTTACTGCTGTTTTTTTATTATTTACTTCACGTCCCGCCCCCCCTCAGATCTCCTCATCCATCAGAGCCTTTTCGCTCCAGCAGAAATCACTCAATACTCCTCTGAGGACAAACCATCACCTTCCCTTTAATTCACCTCAGCTGACTCACTGCCAGGGGCACAGAGTAATACTGGAGTAGAAGTAAAGTGTACAAATACCCTTTTAGTATATCAAAACTTGGATGACCTTAAACTTTTTGGCCAAAACGGAAGTTATTCACTGCAAAAACTCGAAATCTTGCCAAGTATATTTGTCTAATATCTAGTCAGAATGTCTTTACACTTTCTATGAGACATAATAACTTCAGAAGTAACTGCAGTGAGATATAGGGTCTTGATTTTAGACATTGCATCATCTTGTTATGTAAAATATCTTATTTTGAGTTGGCTATTTATTGGAAAATCACCAACTAACATCAGTAGTAGTATTCGTGTATTTGTCCCCGAGGGGAAAATAGGTTGCAGCACTTCACAAAGGCATTCAAAAAATATAAGACAATACGTCACTGACAACAACATAGACACAGATTAAAACGAACAGAACACAGAACACTTTTGAGCATTTCCTGATTCTGGTCAAATATAGTTCTCCCAAATTACAAGATCTGGTTTATCTAAATATCCCTTCTTATTTCAAGTAATCTTACCAAGCTAATTTTCACTTGTTCTATTGGCAGATTTTTGTACTTATTTCAAGTGAAAACGGCTTGTTTTCATTATTTTTTCAACTTGTTTTTGGAGCAGCATTTTCTTACTCGGCCCAAAGAATCTACGAAAACAAACTATCTAAAGATATACTCACTCTGGATGGCATTAACTTGGCCTCCAGTTGACTGTAAGGAATATTTGTGTTACTGTATATTTGATCAGGATTTATCCTTTAACGCAGTGTTTCTCAAACTTTTTTATACCAAGGACAACTTAACCAATAAAAAAACACTCGCGGACCACCTAACTCCACAAATATCCAAAAACACATCATTTTTTACAAATCGCCTGAAGATTGTACAAACAAGTGGCAACATGTGTGATGAAGGTGCTTATCTGAGCTATATCATGCAATTGAAAGTGAAACTTAAGCTCGTTCCATTGCGGAGATATTCCCGCGAGAGTGCGAAAAACTTAAATAAATTTATTTATTTCAAATGTGAAATGTTACCAATATACTCACGGACCACTAGGGGGCGCTCACGGACCACCAGTGGTCCGCGGACCACACTTTGAGAAGCACTGCGTTAACGCCAACATAAAATATATCTCACGGACCGCCTTCTTCCATCTACGTAACATTGCAAAAATCAGGCGTATCTTGCCTCAAAACGATGAAGAGAAACTAGTCCATGCATCTGTTACTTCAAGGCTGGATTATTGTAACAGTGGATGTAACGATACCAAAAACTCACCGTACGATAATATCGCGATATTTTTTTTACTTTAATTTTTTTCTTTATTAAATAATAAATCTGATTTGTACAGCATTTTAGTAGATAGTAGTATTTTAAAGTGTCAACAATATAATAATCAGAGCCTGCAATAGAATAAATCAAGTTTCACTTTAGTTTTTCAAGTAACTCAACTCTAACTCTCTCACTCACTCACTCACTCACTCACTCACTCACTCACTCACTCACTCACTCACTCACTCAGCGTCATCAAGGTTATCTTTTAGGAATATGAGCATGTCCACATTTCCAGGTAGAAGCTGGGATGTTTGGGCGTTTACAAAATCCCCTGCTGTGGAAACAACTCTCTTGCTTGGTACTGATGTTGCTGGGACAGAGAGATATGCTTTGGCCATGGGTGACAGCAGTGGGTCAAACTGTGCATTGTCTCTCCACCACTTCAAAAACAATACAGTTGTTGCCAAGAAGGTGAGGCTTATTGACAGAGATATAAATATACTGTTGATACTTGTCAATGTCTCTAGGTGTGTACATGTAGCCCTGTAAATACGATGTCCTTTTGTGCTATCTGTTGTTTTATGTTCATGTTGTAACCTACTTGCTGCCATGTTGGACAGGTCTCCTTTGAAAAAGAGATTGATGATCTCAATGGGACCATCTGGTTGAATAAAGATTTAAAAAATATATATTTTAGTCAGTCTCACGACGGTATTGAGACATTTATTTACCGCGATATTCGATATATCGTTACATCCCTAGTGTACTCTTAAATATATGTTCTCAGATTGAGATTACTATATATATATATATATATATACGTTTTTAAGCCTGTCAATTTAAATTGGACATATAAGGCCCTCTATATTTCTTATCCTCTATGGTCCTTTATTCCCCCATCAATGGCACCTTATATTCATATATGGTAATTTAGTAGCTCATTCCTCTATAATATAACTGTTTTTATATTGTATGGTACTTTACTCCTTTAAAAAGGGTTCCGAGATGTATTCCTTTATTTTGAGTAATTTCTACTTTAATACACAGTACTTTTTACCCATTATACCTCTATATAGTATAAGGTACTTTATTCTAATTATCTATTACATTTAAAGAGGAGAATGGATGATGTCTCTGTCAAATAAAACAACACTCAATGTACAGTTAACACACTTTGCACAAAAATAAATCTTAAAGTCTGAAAGTGACCAAACGTCAGTAATAACAAAAGTAATAAGGTAAAAAGGCAAAAGTATGAGCATCAAAATATACTTAAGATATAATTTTTACGATACAGTATATCATTTTATTATTAACCTATGTTCACCCGTACATGTACAGTACTTAAATGTCATTGTTAATAAAAAGTGAAAGTTCTAAAAATGCAGAATGGTGCATTTAAGAATTGGATTAGAATTTACATTTAAATATAATTATAATTGTTTCAGTAATATGTAGATCACTTTAATGTTGCAGCTTGTAAACGTGTAATTTAATAGAATTTCTGTGTATACTGTATACTGCTATAGCTTAACCTATAATAATATATCATGAATTTAGTAATACATTCATATTTTGTATTAAATAACCTGACATTTGCCTTCAAAAGGTAGTGGAGTAAAATGAAGAAGTACCTTAAACTTGTACTCAGTAAAAGCAGTTTATCGTGACAATATACCGCAGTGATTTCTAAACAAATCACTGCAGTATATTGTCTAGTGTTCGCCCACTGAGGAAAAATCCTGGCTCCTTTGTTAGAAAGAGACTTGGAAAGCACACCTCACCACATATGTTGCTCTAAATTTGGCCCTCATAAGCTCCGGGTGGCCGAACACTAAATTCTGTTCCAATTTCCTCAATACCAGCACAGAGATTTATCGACACAGATCTATACTTCAATGTCTTTGTCCTCACCCTGGGAATAATTATAGGGCCATGTCAGAGGAGGGATCTAGGGGGGGACTTGACAGGGATTCAGGCGCTAATCCATGGAGTGATTTGAACACGATAGGAGCATACAATCCATCTTGAAGTTGAAAGGCAACGAGTGAATGAACTGGTGAGATGTTGGCTTTGTTGCTGTCCTTGGTGGGTAAACAACATTGTGTACGAGCTAATTCAACGTTGCTTTTTCGAAAGATTATTTAGCAGCCAAAGAGCCAGATATAGGGTGGTGCAGGGAAGACGCATTTCTGTGAGCAGACCCCAAAGTTAGCATGGGAAAAAAAGCAATGGAATTTTTCCATATAAAGGAACTACAGCAAGGTCACATGACTTCACGTCACCACCGCTAAGCTAAAGGTGGCTAATGTTGAGCTATAAAGGAACTACAGCACGGTCACATGACTTCACGTCACCACCGCTAAGCTAAAGGAGGTTAATGTTGGGCTATAAAGGAACTACAGCAAGGTCACATGACTTCACGTCACCACCGCTAAGCTAAAGGCGGCTAATGTTGGGCTATAAAGGAACTACAGCACGGTCACATGACTTCACGTCACCACCGCTAAGCTAAAGGCGGCTAATGTTGGGCTATAAAGGAACTACAGCACGGTCACATGACTTCACGTCACCACCGCTAAGCTAAAGGTGGCTAATGTTGAGCTATAAAGGAACTACAGCACGGTCACATGACTTCACGTCACCACCGCTAAGCTAAAGGCGGCTAATGTTGGGCTATAAAGGAACTACAGCACGGTCACATGACTTCACGTCACCACCGCTAAGCTAAAGGCGGCTAATGTTGGGCGTGATGATGTTTAGTCGTCTAATTTAGACACTTGTCAGCAACCGGCGTTTTAAAATCCACCAGTGGGGTATTTACTGACTAGCTTTATGTCGTAGAAAAAATATATCTTCAGCTTGTGTTAACCACAGACCTTATTTCAGGCTGAAAACATTGACTTCCAGAACAGGAAGTGCTAGACGGCTGACTCATTTCTTTGTTTTATGACTCATTCCTGCACTACTTTCGGGAAGTGTTATGCTCTCAATTGTTCATGTCTGAAAGATAATGCTATTAAATAATAAATATTTTACCTACCAATCCCTTTGTCATGCTACATTTAATAACCAGGTCACATATGCAGCTAACGGGGATAGCAGCAGCACAGTGAACTCCCAAAGTAAACCAGTAATGAGTGTGTATTCACATCTTTTGTTCCCAAGTCCTGGATGCTCAGCCTCTCATTTGGCTGCAGGTTCAGTGTTTGCCAGCTTGTCTCATTTAAACACTTTGTGCAGCATCTTCCCGTGGAACAATGAGCTCTGCAGAGCAAACAAAGCCCTGAGAGTTGGACCAGGATAGCATGAAGGCTAACTGATGGACTGTAAGCTCCTGGACTACATCTGCTTTTATTCCCTCATCCCAGAGCTTATGCGTCATCAGAAATCAATCTTAACCTCACTTGCTCTATATTTACGAAGCTATTTGATGCAGAGGATGTTCTCCGACCTTAAATCTTCCAGTTTCTGCAATAAACAACCTTTTATGTTATTTATTCATGAACAGGGAGATACATACAAACAAGCTGAGAGTCTTGATGGGAAATGCTGCGCTGTTCATTTTTTTGAAAAACAAAGCTGTTTGCAAAGTGACAGGTCGCTCGCTAATAAGGTCACATTAGCGGGAAATTGCTATGAAAATGTAAATATTAGGCATTCATGACAACACAATGGAAGAAAAGATGCAAGATAAAGGGAGAGACGGTGACATTAAAGCTTTACAAGGTTATTTAAATCCACAGGTTGGTTCTGAATGGCTGCCAAACAATCATCAATCAATCAATGTTTATTTATACAGACCAATATCACAAATGTTACATTTGTCTCAGTGGACTTCACAGTGTGTACAGAATATCAGTATGACAATACGACACCCTCTGTCCTTAGACCCTCTGTCCTTAGACCCTCTGTCCTTAGACCCTCTGTCCTTAGACCCTCTGTCCTTAGACCCTCTGTCCTTAGACCCTCTGTCCTTAGACCCTCTGTCCTTTGACCCTCTGTCCTTAGACCCTCACATCATACAAGGAAAAACTTCCGGAGAAAACCCACAGTTTAAAGGGAACATGGGAGAAACCTCAGGGAGAGCAACAGAGGAGGGATCCCTCTCCCAGGACGGACAGACGTGCAATACATGCCGTGTGTAAATTGAAAAGATAATACATTTGCAACATAGGTAGTCCAAATGTTTGGAAATGCATGTGTGTATAATAGGAAGATGAATCCACGAGGATATCCATCCAGGACCTATGATCCAGGACCACAGCCACGACTCAAGATCCAGGGCTTGCGATCCAGGACAGAGGAGCGCAGGATCATCCATGACTCCGGATCCCGGCGTATATAGACACCAAAAAGAAAGACATTTGGGGAAGCTGGGTTAATGGGAACATGAGAGTACACAGGTATAGACAGAGAGAAGGAAGAAGTAAGGTGTCCCCCGACAAACTAAGCCTATATCAGCAAAACTAGGGGCTGAATCTAATCAGCACTAACTATAAGCTTTATCAAAAAGGAAGGTCTTAAGCGCACTCTTAAAAACGGATAGGGTGTCTGCCGCCCGAACACAAACTGGAAGCTGATTCCACAAATGTGGAGCTTGATAAGAAAACCTTACGTTATGAAGCCAAATGTATTGACCTTGGGGGAAAAAAGCCAAATTGATATCCTGAAATAAAATACAATGTTCTGTTTAATGCTTAAAGGAGTTTTATTGTTATGTGACCTGACTGCTTTTGAGCTTTTAGCATCCTTTGATTAGCAGACATGATGTGGCATAGTCAAAGCAGATAGCATAAATCACATAATGACGTGTCCCTGAGGTCTGACTCGTGTTTACAGTCTTCCTTGTTTTGCTCCGTTGCACAATCTCCTCGCAGCGATACAAGCTTAAATAATAATGTGATTACCCTTCTGTGTATTTAGTCTCCTCTTCCTCTGTGCTCCATGTCTGTTCGTCGTCATTTCATGTCCCTGTCACCTATGCTTGTCCGTGTCTCCTGCCTGTTCCCGTCTGTCGTGCTCCCCGGTTTAGTTTCGGTTAATTAGTTTCTTGTTTTTTCCTGCCTTCGGCTTTTGCTCACTTTTTGTTACCTTACCTTTTTTAGTCCTTTTTTAAACTGTCCCATTTTCCACACCCTGACACCAAGGGCCTGATTTGGCCCCCGGGCCTTGAGTTTGACACATGTGATCCATATAATTGTTTTTATATAATTATATGGTAGTTTATTCCTCTATAAAGGGAACGTTTTTCCACGAGTTATTCCTTTATTTTGGGTCATTTCTACTTCAATATTCAGTACCTTTTACCCTTTATACCTCTATATAAAGTACTTTATTCGCTATATATATCTATATAATCCTTTATTTCATTATATGTAGTTCAATATGTTTGCCTTTGCAGACCATTTACATGCACACAAATGTATATAACACACTACAGGAAAGGGAAAACCCGAGCAAGCTGAACTGGGCATCTCTAAATGTCATCAATGTGTGAGTCTAATCGTATTGATCCTATATGTTTGGGTCATTAAAACAACTACAGAGTTTTAGTGTGAGGATCAAAGTGACTCCAAAGTCATCCACACATCAGCTGCTGTACTGTAGTTCATTAATTTAGCTGTAAAACATGTCCGTACACTCTCCATTCCCACTGTGTGACCTTACTCTGTGCACGCCACTCATTCCCTAGAGATGTACTGTATAAATCTCCTCTCTTTTCTTTTTTTTAATCGGTTTGGGAGACGGCGACCTTGCCCAAGAACAGTGTATCTCTGCAGGGCATTGAATCAGCAAATCTGTACTTATTACCGTATCATTTGCATGGGATTCAAGGTAGTTCAAAACTGTCCATTCAATACAATTAAAAGGGAATTAGCACTTAAGATATTAAACTAGTATATCAAAAGTACTTTAGCTTTTACTGCAGTCAGGTGAGGGAAGAGAGAGCTTCCTGTAAAAAGCATCCTAAGTGCAGTCGGATCGGATCCACACTTAAGATTTGACAAGCTGAAAATAATACTCTCAAACAGGGTTTTAAAATAATATAAGGGGTTAAGCAGGGCGTCATCTCTTTTTCATTCTTTATCTATAAAACATTCATGCTACAGCTCCTGCGGGAGATCGTGTCTCCTCCTCTGAGTGGTGGAGGAGACACTTAAAGCAGAGATATAGCAGCGAAAAGGCAATCAACACCAAATATCTTAGCAATGTTCTCTCTTATAGCCTTCTTTTTAAATGAAGAGACGTTTTTGTTACAGGCAGGCTTCGGGAATAACAGATTACGTGTAACGGGATTATGTATTCAGGATACAAGTATTACCTTACGCAGTGGCGAACCGTGTCTATCACAACTGGACCTTCACACACCCCCCGCCGCCGCCGCCCCCCGGCATTATAATGTCCGTCTTTTCACTGCATTGTCGTCTTGAAAAGGGTACTCGCAACAACTTCCTCTTCACCTGTTGCACTTGTCATTTCAACGTTAAAAACAATAAAACGGCATGAATTGCTTCGTCGCATTCATCTACCCTCTGTCTCTCTCCAGTGAACTAGCGGGCCTTCTTGAACACCCTGGAACCGAGGGGAACTCTGAAAGAACACGCCCACTGGCTACAAATCAATATATGATTGGTTGATCAAACTGTCAGTCCAAACGCTCTCATTCAGTGCAACGGCCAGGGCATCCTATCAAGGATGTAGAATACCCATAGACTGTATATATAAAGCGAGAATACCTTGTTGAAGGAGATTCTACCCAGAGACCCAGAACAAGATCTGATTGGTTGCTTTCTTTTCTAACACAAACCCACTGAAATGCGTAGAGCATGGTCCGAGAAGGACAAACAGATCAACGTCACACTGTAATATTACAGATCAACGACACAGATACCATTCTCATTTATTCATTTTATTTATATAAGTAAATCGATTTTTTGTTTGTTTTATCTGAGTGTTCCAGGGTATCTCTGAATACCTTGAAGGCCCTGATGGTTCGCCACTGCCTTACAGTAACATAAAAACTGACTTAATCAGATTGCTGTTACATTTCTTAAAGATGTGGATCACAAACAGGATTACGATGTTCCAAAAAACCTAAAAAGTGCATATAATGTTTGATGTAAAAGGGTCAGATTGTATTTCTTTGTAAGCTGTATACTTTAAGTGTGAATCTTTAAACTTACTGCCTGAATTTGCTTTATGGTTTTCACTTTCTTTGGTTCATTTATTCTTCTTTTTAATTCAGCGAACCTATACTGCAGTACAGTACTTGACTTTAATGTGTTCCTTTCCCCCAGTGGAAAATAACAGCAGGTGTGTATTACCAATGATACGGTGGATAATTCAGAAAAGGAGGGTGTCAGAGTTGATGTAATGTAGGATCCAGGCACACAGTGTGGGAGAGAATGATTGTGTGTTGACCTGAGCTCATACGGTACAGGCGGCAGCTGCAAGCTCAATATAACAGCAGTGCAGGTAGAGTTGAGAAAATGTGTTTTCACAGTAGTTTCACAGTAATTGCTGTGTGTGTACTTCAAGCTCTGTAATAAAAACCACACAGCCTTGTCCCCTACAGTCAGAAATGTGATTTTCTTTTTGTTGCTTCACTTGTTTGACCTGCAGTTTGACACCTTCGAAGGTTTAAAGATACTTGAGTAATGTTTATGGCTTTAAAGAGTCCTCTCGTGCTGATGTTCAGGTGTATATCAGTATGTAGTGTCTCTACTTTAAAGAGTCCTCTCCTGCTGATGTTCAGGTGTATATCAGTATGTAGTGTCTCTACTTTAAAGAGTCCTCTCCTGCTGATATTCAGGTGTATATCAGTATGTAGTGTCTCTACTTTAAAGAGTCCTCTCCTGCTGATGTTCATGTGTATATCAGTATGTAGTGTCTCTACTTTAAAGAGTCCTCTCCTGCTGATGTTCAGGTGTATATCAGTAGGTAGTGTCTCTACTTTAAAGAGTCCTCTCCTGCTGATGTTCAGGTGTATATCAGTATGTAGTGTCTCTACTTTAAAGAGTCCTCTCCTGCTGATGTTCAGGTGTATATCAGTATGTAGTGTCTCTACTTTAAAGAGTCCTCTCCTGCTGATGTTCAGGTGTATATCAGTATGTAGTGTCTCTACTTTAAAGAGTCCTCTCCTGCTGATGTTCAGGTGTATATCAGTATGTAGTGTCTCTACTTTAAAGAGTCCTCTCCTGCTGATGTTCAGGTGTATATCAGTATGTAGTGTCTCTACTATATACAGTATATGATTCTGTAAACGGACATAACAAATACTTTGATTTTTGTACATTCTGATACCAATACCTTTACTGAAGAAACATTTCGAATTTAGGGCTTTTACTTGTAACAGGGTATTTTTAGTACTCATCGTTGCAACTTTTACTTCTTAGTACTTTCTCCACCTCTATTATTGTTTGCCCGCAGGCAGCACCTGGGGATGTGAGCAGCCTGAAGCCAGTGAAAGAGTAGATGTGAGGAGCAGTTCAGTGTTGGCTTCACAGCTTCCTGTCTGCCACAGTTTGTGCGCGCAGTGTGCAGATAATTAAGGTTGAGGGTGGACAGCTCCCACAGTGCCACAGTGCCACTGAGCCAGAGCGCTGCACCGAGGCAATTCATTTTCACAAAGATGGCTTTCAGATAGCAGCAGCCACTGGGGAGTCCTATAGGCAGCTGAACAGTATGGTGGCACGAAATGAGAAGGCCTTGGAGATGTGAGTGTTTTATTTACAGGGTGGCAGAAATGGACTCCATGCATGGTTTGTTAGAAAAAGTGGTAGGAGACACTTTTTCCAGATTTAAAAACCACTATAGCATTAAGTGCCGCATGCAAACAACCAGAGAGGGCCAAAAGTACACACATCCTTTACTCAAGTAGAAGTACACATACTCGTGTTTAAAAATACTCTGGTGAAAGTAGAAGTACTGACTAAACTTCTTAAGTGAAAGTAAAGAGGCTTTGAAATGTACTTCAGTTAAAAGTACCCATAACTAGCAGCTGTTTTAAAGAGTACCTGACCTCCCTTTATATTAATAGAACAATAATGTCATTGTTAGCTAATGAATGTTTCCATGCTGAACAACGGCAACATGACAACGTTTCCATTGGTCCCTCTTCTTTAGAGAAGACCAGGAAATGATGGATACACGGATCGTGTTCAAATCAATAGGCACGCAATGACTCTAAAGAATAATGATCACGCCACCAAACACACATTCAGACTAAAGGAACCAGCTGTTTGGAAAATGAGAGAAGTAGAAAGTACAGGTATTTGAGTTCAACATGTAAGAAGTAGAAAGTACAGGTATTTGGGTTCAACATGTAAGAAGTAGAAAGTACAGGTATTTGAGTTCAACATGAGAGAAGTAGAAAGTACAGGTATTTGAGTTCAACATGTAAGAAGTAGAAAGTACAGGTGTTTGAGTTCAACATGTAAGAAGTAGAAAGTACAGGTATTTGGGTTCAACATGAGAGAAGTAGAAAGTACAGGTATTTGTGTTCAACATGTGAGAAGTAGAAAGTACAGGTATTTGAGTTCAACATGAGAGAAGTAGAAAGTACAGGTATTTGTGTTCAACATGTGAGAAGTAGAAAGTACAGGTATTTGTGTTCAACATGTAAGAAGTAGAAAGTACAGGTATTTGGGTTCAACATGTAAGAAGTAGAAAGTACAGGTATTTGTGTTCAACATGTAAGAAGTAGAAAGTACAGGTATTTGGGTTCAACATGTAAGAAGTAGAAAGTACAGGTATTTGGGTTCAACATGTAAGAAGTAGAAAGTACAGGTATTTGTGTTCAACACGTGAGAAGTAGAAAGTACAGGTATTTGAGTTCAACATGTAAGAAGTAGAAAGTACAGGTATTTGTGTTCAACATGTAAGAAGTAGAAAGTACAGGTATTTGTGTTCAACATGTAAGAAGTAGAAAGTACAGGTATTTGTGTTCAACATGTAAGAAGTAGAAAGTACAGGTATTTGTGTTCAACATGTAAGAAGTAGAAAGTACAGGTATTTGAGTTCAACATGTAAGAAGTAGAAAGTACAGGTATTTGTGTTCAACATGTAAGAAGTAGAAAGTACAGGTATTTGGGTTCAAAATGTAAGAAGTCAAAGTAAAAAGCCGTCAGAAAAATAAGTAGTGGAGTAAAGTACTGATACCAGAAAAATGTACTTAAGTAACGAAGTATTTGTACTCCACTCCTTCCCACCTCTGCAAACAACACATATATATGCTATTGCTATATTGAAAACGATTGCAGTCACTGTGCTACGCTGCTGCAAAGCGGGAGCAACCATTGTTTTACTATTGTCTATTCCATTATTACTAATATTAAACGTTCCGATGGTCCAAATTGCACCACTTGGGTTACCCAGGAATACACCCAAAAAGTGTGAACAGTCCTCCAGAGTGTGCATGTTCTGTGCAGATAAACTTTTCTCAAAGTGTACGATTCTTTGTGCTAGTGGACATGTTCCCATCGTCCCAAGTGTAAACGACATTTATGACTCCATTGCTGTCTTTCCTGCTGACGTAATGGAACTTCTGCTTATCAAATAATTTGCTTTCATGATATTGTATAAATAATACAATTCTGTACGCCTTAAAAGTCATAAGATACTCGATCAATTGAGATCTCATCCCTTAGGGTAGATGACCAGTCACCAGGTGCCATGTGACCACACAGATGGAGACCATTGATCTGATCATGGGTCAGTTATCTCATGACTAAGCATTGACACTGTATAAAAGCAGACTTTTCAGATTGAGTCGTTGCACTCGGCTGAGGAGACATTTGCTTTCTGTTGGCTGTGTGCCTCTTTTGCAAAAGACTCAGAAGGACCCCCCTTTGACCAGTTCATTGCAACTCCCTACGCTAGCGCCTCATTTCAGATTCGTGGGTTTGTTTGAATCTGAAGTGGCTTTATTTTTGCCTACCTGCTGTATATTGCGGAGGAAAGAAATCCTCTCCACCGCTCTTTGTGCCCACTCACTGTTTGACTGTTTACTCCGTCCCGCACCCGGTGCCTACGCCGTGCTCCTGTCTGGGGTTTCATTTGTTTATTCAGTGCGTTAGATCACCAGTGGGCATTTCACAGTGAAGTGGTCGAGGGAGTGGGAGCTACTTATTAAAAAGTCAGATGGATGTGAATGTGAGAGTCCTTGTTGTTCCAGTCCTCCTCAGTTTTAAAAACACTTGAATGCATCGTCTCTTTTCTCTTTCTAGTGTAGAGTATGACTTAAAGGGGACCTATCATGCAAAATGCACTTTGTGATGGGAACTCACGCAGTGTCAGAAAATAAAACCCTTTCTCTTTTCCTCCGTACCCAAATCGTTTAAAAACGGGTGCACGACGAGCGGATACAGATTCCATCCGATCTGACCTCAAATCGGCGGCGGACCCACAGAGAGTTGCTATCAGAAACAATGCCTGACGTGTTTTGGATGTAATCTCGTCTTTGTTTACATTAGCAAGCCTCGCTAACTCTCAAAGCTAACCTGTACTGGAGAGCACATGTGTTTAAAAAGCAGGAAATAAAAAAAGAACTCACCTTGTGATAAACCCGCAAGAGAAAAAGCATTTGAGCTCCATGCTGTTTCAGAAATAATCCTTGATGTGGTTTAGAACAGCATGGCGTTTTATCACAGCATAATTTAACTTTATCTCCGGTAGAATTCTGATCAGGCATTAGCTCCGCCTCCTCTTCTTTCTTTTTTTTCAAGCTAAGGACCGAAGATCCATGTTTCTCTAACAGGGCTGCAAAATATGGAGGACGGAACATGACTTAAGTATAAATAAATAAATGTATGAAGAAATACAGGAATAAATAAATTACGTACATAAATACAGGAATAAATAAATAAATACGTAAATAAATAAATAAATACAGGAATAAATAAATGACGAAATAAATACAGAAATAAATAAATGTTGAAATGAATACACAAATAAATAAATAAAAGAATAAATGCATAAATAAATATGGAAATAAATACATCAATGTATAAATAAATAAATGTCGAAAATAAAACAGAACACACGTTATTATTATATATCTTTCATTTATTTCTACATTTACGCGACATACATTTATTTATTTATGTATTTATGTGTCCGTATGCTAATGAGGTGGGCGGTCCCTAACCTCAGTCTGAAGCAGGATTCGCCAATTGTTGGAGCCAGGCAGAAGCAATAGATTTGTGGCAAGTCACATCATGTCGAGCTGAGCCAAGTCCTCTATACATCGTTCCACACGAAACTGGACATAGTCTTTTGGTTCTCCGTTCTCTAAATGGTCCGCTAATGATCGTAAATGATCTCCAATGGCTCTTAAATCAATATCCATAAATAAACCTTACAACTGTGGATAAACCATGGATGTATAAAGATAAGGGCTAAACAGTAAAGCTCCTGCATTCGAATCAGCGCGGTTATCCAGGCGTTAGTAGTAGAGCCCTCTGCCAGAAATGATCACACACTCCTGTAACCAATCCTGCTTCAGACTGAGGTTAGGACCGCCCACCTCATTAGCATACGGACACATAAATACATAAATAAATAAATGTATGTTGCGTAAATGTAGAAATAAATGAAAGATATATAATAACGTGTGTTCTGTTTTATTTTCGACTTTTATTTATTTATTTATACATTGATGTATTTATTTCCATATTTATTTATGCATTTATTTATGCATTTATTCTTTTATTTATTTATTTGTGTATTCATTTCAACATTTATTTATTTCTGTATTTATTTCGTCATTTATTTATTCCTGTATTTATTTATTCCTGTATTTATTTATTTATTTACGTATTTATTTATTTATTCCTGTATTTCTTCATACATTTATTTATTTATACTTAAGTCATGTTCCGTCCTCCATAGCAAAAGAGGGGTTTGAGCAGAATGAGGCATGGCTACAACGGGGGATCTGTTTGGTATTTTGAAGAAAAAAACTTCACAGACAATATATATTTCAAATATAGCATGATAGGTCCACTTTAAGTCTGCAGGAAAGGGCAGGTAGAGCTATTAACATTTGGAGTGGGGTAGAGGCCAAAAATGGAGCAAAAAGAGTTGGTCACATCTCAATCTTTATTTATTTATTAGGGTCCTTAAAATTGAAAGTGGGAAAGTCTAAGCTCCAACTCCCAGAATTCATTCTATTAGTCACGAAAACTCTCCTCCTGGTGAATGTTTTCACTTCCGGGCAAAAAGTACGGCTCAGCCCACTTTTGGGGGGAAACTAAGCGGTCATTTGAACGGCGGTCGATACAAATTCTGAAGTTTTTGCCAATCCGATCAGAAATGTAAGAAAAATGTGGATTTGTGGATCTTCAAGGAGCCCGATTACGATGGCCAGTCAGGCGAACAATTACATTAAGCCATTGGAAATCGACGATCACGCTCGATATATGGTTAAATATAACAGTAGGCGATCGATGTCCATAGATGAGAGTAACATCTATGTCACTTTACGGCCCCGCCCACTTTTGGGGGAAACCAACGCTGTCATTTGAATGGCGATCGAGCCTGAAGCCACAGAGCTCTTCTGTTACTGTCCTTTGTTCTTAGAGGAAGTCCAGGATCACTGAACTCTGGATTAGTTTTAATGTTTGAGGAGCAATAAACGCCCAGAATTCATTCTATTAGTCAAGAAAACTCTCCTGGTGAATGTTGTCCTCAATCTGACAACATATACCCCCCCCCTCATCGACCTGGAAGTTTAGCCTCAGTTCCAGCACCGTGGCAGCCCAGGTCGATGAGGGGGGGGGTACATGTTGTCAGACATGTTGTCAGATTGAGGACAACATTCACTAGGAGAGTTTTCTTGACTATCATAACTCCGGTGGTTGGAGCTTAAAATAAATGAATTCGAAAATGTACATAGCACTAAGGACCACCCTATTATTTATATAACACATTCAAAACAACCTCAGTTGACCAAAGTGCTGTACAGGGAACACATACAATATAGAATAACACAATAGGAGTAAATAATAAAACAAAGCACAATAACTATAAAAATGTCAAAGTGTTATGTTCAACTAGTTTTAATATGAGATATATAAGTTAAAAATCTGTGTATTCATCGCATTCGATCACCAGTGGGCATTTCACAGTGAAGTGGTTGAGGGAGTGGGAGCTACGTAAAACAAAAAAAGAAGCCAGATGGATGTGAATGTGATGAGAGTCCTTATTGTTCCAGTCCTCCTCTCTTCCTCAACCGAGGGAGTCCTCTTTATTTCCAGCATCTGTGCTGCTGTGATGAGAAACACCAGCTAACTAGGCCACTGCATAATAAGCAAGAATAGCAGCAAAGAAAAAATGAATAAGGAAAAAGAAAAGAGGGGAAAGGAAACAGTTCTCGAGGGGTGGGGGGGGGGGGGGGGGGGGAATCTGTACCCAACATGTAACTGCTGACAAAAGTAATTCACCGAGCAAATATTGTCCTTTTTTACTGCAGATGCATTTTGCTTACATTTACCTATAGCCTCTGCAGAGGTGCTTCAGAGTTCACCTCTCGTTCAGCTCTGAGCCGTCACGTGACTGACGATCAGGGGCGCCGTAAGGGGGTGAAAGGTTAGGACGATTCTAAGGGCCCGTGACTGACAGGGGCCCAAACTATTTTATTTTCATGGGGCCCAAAATCCCTGCTGACGATGCACCTTTATGACTTTTCGTTCGGTGTGTGTGTGACTGCAGAGATGCGGGAGTCTCTTTCGGTGCTTCACACACTTTCTTGTGTTTTCTTCTGTTCACACTCTTCATATTTATTTCTGCAAGTGGCGCTAATTGATTTCTTTGTAATAACAATGTGGGAACAATGTGACGATATGAAAGCCGCCACTCGTGGGGAAGAGTCTCTACAGAGTATTATCACTCGGATCTGAAGCTCTCCTCGGCTTTAGGGAGCGTTATGACGAAGCTGCTCAAACCCACTGCACCCTGCCTACTTAGCACAGCAGACAGACACAACGTTAATGAGAATTTAGAGGAGCACTTAGGAACCAAAGAGCAAGATAGTTACAAAACTACTCTAACACTTTCCTGCATTTCCTATTATCTGCAGGAAGGGCAGGTGTATGTGGGGAGGAGACCAAAAATGTAGCAAAAAAAAACACTGTTGGGAAAATACTGAATGTCCTCTTCCAACATGAGAGTCCATGATAACAAAGGTATCCCAACTGTAGCTGTGAACATGACAGGATGTTTGAGGCAGATGATAGCTATGTGATTAACATGATGATTCAGCCTCTATGGAGAGAGACATCAAGCATGCTCATTTCTGACGTGGAGCTAATCTGAAGTAAACATTGAATACTGCTTTCTATTCCTCCATCTTGTGACTGTGTAACTCCCTCTCTTGGATATCAGCATGTGAAGGACTCTGTTTGAGATTTTGAGAGAAAGTCAGAATTTTTAGATTTTTAGAAAAATACAGAATTTTGAGAAAAAGTACAGGATTCTGAATTTTTGGAAAAAGTCAGACTTTTGAGATTTTGAGAGAAAGTCAGAATTTTGATATTTTCAGAAAAAAGCCAACATTTTGAGAAAAAACTCAGTACTTTGAACATGACAGGATTTACGATTACCTACAAGAAGCGGTATTCCTCCATCTTGTGACTGTGTAACTCCCTCTCTTGGATATCAGCATGTGAAGGACACTGCTCAGGAACTAGTTGATGCTCTGTATGTGATGCCATTCTGGAGAGGATCACAGATACATGGATCCTGAGATTGAAGCTCAAACCAGTGACGAGGGATTATTAAAAATGTTAAGTATTCTGAAAAATCTGAATTTTGAGATCTTGAGAAAAAAGTCAGAATATTTTGAGAAAAAAAATTGAATTTTGAGAAAAAGTTAAAAAAAATTAAAAAGTCAATTTCTTTTAGAAAAAGTCAGAATTTTGAGAAAAAGTCAGGTGAGAGTGAAAACAGCTACTAACTCTTGATTTGTATTGTGTCTCTTCTCTTTTTTTAGTGTAGAGCATGACTTCCGTCTGCAGGAGGGCCAGGTGGTCCGCAAGTGGAAGGTGGGCGACCCCCCCGAAGGCTCCCCACAGACCCCCACTCCCCAACCCTCCACTCCACAACAATTGGACTCCCCTCAGACGGAAAGACCCCCCGCCACCACCAAGAAGAACCGGAAGAAATGTTTCTGGTTCCTCTGAGTGCGAGAGACATTTTGATACCGTAATGCACTGCGTACTATAGATGATGAACTATGAACAAAACGAGCAGACTGAATTAAAATGCCAACTGTGGGAGGAGAGATTTTACCGCTGGAGTCGATGAGAACGTTTTGACTGGGGCAAACATGCTGCTTTGAAAAAATGCCTCTTCAGCACTTACAGGTCACATTCTGGCGCAGGGAAGTAAAAGTGCTGAAGTCAAATAAAAGCAAAAGTTCAGTGCACAACATGACTCACAGTTATGAAGCAATTAGGAGATACATATAGGGGGTGGGACGGGGCAGGGGGCACCGTACAAGAGGCAATACAGAGCAGAGGAGGGAAGATATTTATAAATGTTTAAAGTTTATAGGCAGAGAGAGAAAAATATAGAAGGGATTCATCTTCATTATGGACTAATGAGGGTCAGAACACCAGCTTTTATATCCAGAGACATTTAAAAAGAATTATTATGTATTTCAATCTTTTAATATACTGTAATTGATGCAACACGTCTACACACACACACACACACACACACACACACACACACACACACACACACACACACACACACACACACACACACACACAAATGATATATATACATAAAAAGGAATATATATAAATTGAGAAAATGAGTAAGATGAGTTCTGCTTGGATGATTTATTTCAGATATGGATTACTGCTCTATAAAAGTATTTTACCACATATGATTGTGTGTGTTTTTATTCAACAGGTTTTAAAAAATGATTTGTAGTTAATTGAAGTATTTTCATAATAACGCATCAAATGGTACCACTACTTTAATGTGATAGCACTCCATTACAAATCATGCATTTAAGTACAATTTGGTAGTACTTTTTCTTTATTAGAGTATTTACATTTTCTGCTTCTTTATACTTCTACTTCCCTACAATTCAGGCAGGTATTGTACTTTTTAATCCACGGATCCAAGATACATTTCAAATGGCTAGAAGGGAAATTACACCTCACTTCATATACATGAGTAACAAATGCGTCACTTCCGGGCAAAAAGTACGGCTCCGCCCACTTTTGGGGGAAAATAACGCTGTCATTTGAATGGCGGTCAATACAAGTTAATTTAACCATATATCGAGACCGATTGTCGATTTCCAATGATTTAATGTAATTGTTTGCCTGACTGAATTTGTATTGACCGCCATTTAAATGACAGCGTTGTTTTCCCGCAAAAGTGGGCGGGGCCGTAATTTTCGCCCGGAAGTGACGCATGTGTTACTCTCATCTATTGCCTTTTTCGTCAAAAAAAAAAAGTATCTTTCAGCCTCCAATCGTTGTTACTATATGACACTCAATGTCCTCTGAAATGTGACGAGTGGTGGAGGAAGCTTTCAGTCGAAGAGGTCGCACGGTACGAGTTTAATCTCTCACAACACATTGTGTTTTATAAGCTCGCCATACGATTTAAATGTTAATGTGAAAAGCCACCAGTAGATTCAGCTGCCACATAAAAGAAGTGAACAATAATGGACTCTGAAAGGTAGTGGAGTACAAATACACTTTGCACCACTGGCTATTATTATAAACCAAATGATGAGTCACATTTAGGACACAAGCACTATAGATCTCTCTCAAAAAAGACAACATGTTTTCGGCGACATTTCCCAGACACCAGGCTGCTCTCAGAGCTCAGATGGCTGTCCTGGACACTTGAGGGCAAATCTCAGGATGTTAAGCCTCAGCTGTGTGATGGCTGCGAGAAGCCCCAAATATGACCACTTAGTAATTCATGACACACATAAGCTGCTTCTACCAGTGGCACGAGACGCTAGCCTAATTTATCCCAAACTTTCGGAAAGTGTTAGCTTTCAGTTTGTTTGCTTGCTTGTTTTGGATTTGTATACGACTGCTGCCAGTTTCCACTACGCCTCGAACAAAGCAGTCAGACACACACTCTGTTTCTGTTGGAGAGACTATCAGGCAGGAGTCCACGATCTCTTATGTGCTCGTGTTGTAACTGCCACTTCTTCCTTCTGGGCTCTCAAAACACGAGTGCACAAACATGGATATGTACACATGAAAACACACACACACACACACACACACACACACACACACACACACACATTACCAAGAGCTTAAGGCCCGTATTCACCAACTTAACTCTGCGTCCTGCTGAGCTGCGCTGAGGTGTAGAGGTTGAGAAGCTTCTGTACAACCGCTTGAAAATAACTCATTTGCCCACAAACCACTTAGCAGCAACAAGCATTCAGACACAGTTTGAGAAGCGTAATGGAGCATTTAGCAGCTAAAGAGCCAGATATTAAAATGTGGAGTGGATGGAGACCAACAATGAGTCAAGTACATGAGTTACTGCAAGTTTTAAAAACACACTTTCCTGCATTGGCTTTCCTCTCTTTCTAGAGCATGGCTTTAGTCTGCAGGGAAGGGCAGGTGGAGCGAGATATTTCCATTTGGAGTGGGTGGAGACCAACATGGAGCAAAAAGAGTGAGTCACAACGGTTTTGGCAAGAAATAAAAACACATTAAACTGTTTTCTTATTGTCTTTTATGTCTATCTAGTGAAGAACACTCTTAGTCCACAGGATGGGCAGGTGGTCTGCACATGCTCGAACAAAGCAGTCAGACACACACTCTGTTTCTGTTGGAGAGACTATCAGGCAGGAGTCCACGATCTCTTATGTGCTCGTGTTGTAACTACTTCTTCCTTCTGGGCTCTCAAAACACGAGTGCACAAACATGGATATGTACACATGAACACACACACACACACACACACATACACACACACACACACACACACACACATACATTACCAAGAGCTTAAGGCCCGTATTCACCAACTTAACTCTGCATCCTGCTGAGCTGCGCTGAGGTGTAGAGGTTGAGAAGCTTCTGCACGTACAACCGCTTGAAAATAACTCATTTACACACAAACGTCGTGGCACACACACACACACACACACACACACACACACACACACACACACACACACACACACACACACACACACACAATTCCACTTCACACATCACACAGCTAACATATTGTTCTCAGACCAACACAATGCATTATCTCCCCCGCAGTTGTTCCTCACAAGCAAGGCCTGGTACAGCGGTGTGTGTGCGGCGCGCTGCTGAGAGAGTGTGGAGATGTCAGTCATTAATCTGCTACAGCACAGCCTGTAATCCTGATGACAGAGCAGAGAGGATCTGAAACCAGCCTGCAGAGGGGAACAAAGGAGCCGCAGAACACTGGCTTTGAATCCATAAGGAGGAAGTGTGTGTGTGTGTGTGTGTGTGTGTGTGTGTGTGTGTGTGTGTGTGTGTGTGTGTGTGTGTGTGTGTGTGTGTGTGTGTGTGTGTGTGTGTGTGTGTGTGTGTGTGTGTGTGTGTGTGTGAGGTAGGTAACTATTTTGTCAGAAATGCCGCAGTAGCTATTGAAGAATGCTGGCACACACAAAGGGGAGAAAAAGAGATTTACATGGACACATCGAGGCAAGTGTATTTATAAGGCACCTTTCAACACGAGGAAAAACTAATCAGAATCAGAGTTCCTTCATTTGTCCTGAGCGGGGAAATATACATGATTACAACGGTGGAAGAACAGAGCAGATAGAGAGAATAGACTCACGTATTACACTGAACAAAAATATAAACGCAACACTTTTGTTTTTGCTCCCATTCTTCATGAGATGAACTCAAAGATCTAAAACATTTTCTATAAACACAAAATAACCATTTCTCTCCCGTGTTCTTCGTCCATTACATACGCCTGCCCATACCATAACCCCACCACCACCATGGGCCACTCGATTCACAACATTACCCTAACCCTACCCCTACCCCTCACACCAGATACTGACTGGTTTTCGGACCCCCCCAGACCCCCCCAATAAAGCAAAACTGCACGTTTCAGAGTGGCCTTTTATTGTGGCCAGCCTAAGGCACACCTGTGCAATAATCATGCTGTCTAATCAGCATCTTGATATGCCACACCTGTGAGGTGGGATGGATTATCTCGGCAAAGGAGAAGTGCTCACTATCACAGATTCTTTCAGATTTGTGAACAATATTTGAGAGAAATGGTTATTTTGTGTTTTTAGAAAATGTTTTAGATCTTTGAGTTCATCTCATGAGAAATGGGAGCAAAAACAAAAGTGTTGCGTTTATATTTTTGTTCAGTGTAGAAAAACGAAGTATGGACACTTTATTAATAATAAAAACCACAATGAGTAAAAAAACAAATAGCACATGAGAACACCGTGGTAAAAGAAAAGTGGCAGGATATTTAAAAACATGTTTAAAGAGGTGGCTGGAACTGTTTGCCTAATAAATTGAGAGAAATAATAAAGCGTCAATTTCACAAGGGTATATTACACATAGTTTCATATTTAGAGGTAGCTTTACAAAAGTGAAAAACACAAAGGGCATCACATTATGAAATGGTGTTTAAAAACATTCACTAAAAAGCAAAGGGAATAAAAACTAGCATAAAAAACAAGCTAATATAGAAAAACACAGGTCTGACAAACATGAATAAAAGTTACAGAGCAGTGTGGGTGTGACCCTAGATAACAACCTGTCCTTCACTGCAAACATCGCTGCTACAACCCGTTGCTGCAGATACACGCTTTACAACATCAGGAGATACGTCCCCAGCTGACTCAGAAAGCGACTCAGGTTCTGGTCCAGGCTCTCGTCATCTCACGCCTAGACTACTGCAACTCCCTCCTGGCTGGTCTACCTGCATGTGCCATCCGACCTCTGCAGCTCATCCAGAATGCAGCGGCTCGTCTGGTCTTCAACCTTCCTAAATTCTCCCACACCACGCCTCTCCTACGCTCCTCCGCTCCCTTCACTGGCTTCCAGTAACTGCTAGAATCCACTTCAAGACACTGCAGTGTTTCCCACAGATATGAAATATACTTGGGCGGGTGGTGGCAAGGGGGGGGGGGGGGGTGCGCGAAAAAAAAGAAGTTTTAACAACGTTATTTATTGACTTTTCATTCCGGTATAATCATTTTGCGCAAAGCTGGCACTGTTTGTCAGAGCACTTCATCCTTCTGGGATTTCATGAAGAACAGCTCCAACGCCTGTGTGTATGGGAATGCCTCTGGTGCTGGTCCATTAACTGCCAGTGTTTCCCACAGATCTGAAATATACTTTGGGGGGTGGTGGTAGCGGGGGGGGGGTTGAGGTGACGTGCAACAACATTAACCTTTATGTTGGTCGCTTGTTAGCAGACCCTTCACGCGATGGCAGAGCGAACAGGTACAGGCAGGGCCCATAATGATAGCCCTATAGTTTAAATCTACTACCCACACATGAACATATGGAAATGGGTTACTATTTAAAAAAATAAATGTATTTATTAATGTATTTAGGAACCTATCCATGTGATTTTTAGTGGGGGTCGACCTCAAATCCTCTAGGGGGGTCCAGGGGCATGCCCCCCCGGTAAGATTTAATTTTTTATTTTGGAGTTAAATGCATCAATCTGGTGCATTTTGAGGGGAAAATAAAGAGACTAGATCTATGGAAACACCTATATTTAACAGAACTGCATACATTTCAATAATCATAAAATCAAGGCCATAACCAACAACATCCCATTTCCAATATGAAAAAAACACTGAAACTTGTTTATTAATTTAGTTTTGGTTCATTTATAGTTGTGAGTGTGTATGTGCTCCTGAATCAGCCTCTCCTGTCTCCCTCCTCTCCCCCCTCTCCATCCTCTCCCCCTGCTCCTCTTTGAGGCAGCAGCAAAGACTAGTTTTCTCTCAACAAGTTTTAAAAGTGTATCTTACCTTTTTTCACCTAGTTAACTTTTTATTTATTTATTCATGCATATTTTACTAATCACATTACATTTAATTTAGCTGACGCTTTTATCCAAAGCGACTTATAATGACCGATTACAGGGACATTCTCCCTGGAGTAACTAAGGGCTAAGTGCCTTACTCAAGGGCACACTAGTGGTGGTGTTCCTGGCGGGATTTGAACTCACAGCCTTCAGATCTTCAGCCCACCTCACTATCCATTAGACCAGTGTTTCTCAAACTTTTCCATACCAAGGACCACTTAACCCAGGGGTGGCCAACCAGTCAGAGGTTAAGAGCCACATTTTTTCTATGTTACTGCAAAGAGCCACATCAAACACACAGGCACTGATACCGCTTGTTTCCGTTTTTTTGTTTTCTGGAGACAAGATTTCAACCACGTCACTGATGCATTTTTGTGGCATTGGGATATATATTTTTTAAATCCTCTGGAGCAGAGAGAGGAGCTGTGGATTATTGTTATTGATGAATGCATCAGTGTTTCTTAGGGTCAAAAACACTAAATTCACAACTTAAAATGAAAGCGTTTAGTTTATTTAATAAAAGAGCACATGTTCAATGTGAAAAGTGACAGTAGTTATAGATTATTTGCAATTTGGTGCTATATATATTTTTAAAAAAAATTATATATATTTTTTAAACACCTTGAATTTCAGGGGGGGGGCGGGGCTCCGTTGGCGGGGCGCAGCGCCCCTCCAAAACAATGGTAGGGGAAACACTGGATAGTGTTTAATCAACGATAGGTTTCCCCCCCTCAAAGGTGATTGGTTCACTGCATCGCAGGTATTATTGTGATTGGCTCTTGGGCCACATCAAAATTAGACTTGCTGTCATCCTCTCATACTGACACCTGACACCACACATACACACGTAGGGAGAGCCGGGACGAAAGTAACACGGGACGAAAGTAACGGAGCGATTTTATCCGAGCCCAAACAACTTTGACCGGCCAAATTACGTTAATACTTAACAGACCTACTAAATATCAGGTTTAACTGTCAGGAGTAGCTAGTGTTGTCACGATACCAACATTTTGGTTTCGATACCAAGTCAAGAATTGCGATTCCGATTATTTTTCGATACTTTTCTTAAAAAACAGTCTTAAATGTAATTATTGTGCTTTATTTCACACCAGAACCATAACACAAACTTTTAAACAATGAGAACAATAAATTAAATAAATGACAAGATTTCCTATTAAATACAATTAATACATTTCTTACAGACAGGCCTCGTGGTGTCCGTAGGCTTGCCCTCACTGTCAGAGATATCGCTCAAATACTTCCACATTTCGCTTCTGGCGTCTTTTTTGTCAACAAGCCGAGGCGCAGCGGCAGTTGCACTCCCACTTGCAGCCATGCTTCTCGCTTTCTCACATGCTCTGGCAGCTAGCGCGTGCACGAGAGAGGGGAGGGACTTAGAGCGTGCTTGAGAGGGGCGGGACTGCAGGTGCAGGGAGTGGAAGCAGAGCGCTGAACACACACGGCTCTTATTAAAACGGCGCTTTCTCACCGGAGTACTTTTCCCCGTCATTCTTAAAGTACCGATACTAATGAAACGGAGGAATCGTAACGTTTTTAACGACAGGGTATCGCGGTATACCTTTCAAGTATCGGTACACCGTGCAACACTAGTCAGGAGTCAGTGTCTCTCCCCCAAACTCACCAGTGGCGTTTTCTCCCGGAGGCCAAGGGAAGCCAGGCTTCCCTTGTTTTTTCGGATTGTAGTTATAATTTAAATAAATAAATAAAAACACTTTGTTTTGTTTCGATAATTCTCCTTTGCTGTGTGTTGCTGCCGGCCCGTCGCTCCCCCATTCTCATTGAGTATTTTACAAAGAGTGAAACAAACAGCGCCCCTCTAGATGTTATGGTGAAACAGTAGATTGCACTCTCTGTTGCGAGAGGAGGCCAGCCGAATCTAGCTTCCCTTGGTGAAAAAAAATGGAGGGATTGACCAATCAGATGAGGCCCACGTGATGCCCCTGCCAACCTGTGATTGGTCAAGGCCATGCCAAGGGAAGCCAGCCGCCTCTTGCTTCCCTTCAGAGGCGGCTGGCGGCTGGCGATTTGATTGGACACTGCCATCCAATCAAATCACATCAACATCAGTTTTAATACTGTAACTGTCATCACCGCCGTCAGAAATTATCAAGCAAATGAAGCATTATGGAGGGTGGAGATTTGGCGTACTTAATCAAACATAACTTTACTAAACTTCTGCTACAGCAGCAACTGAAAATTAAATCAGATGACAGGCCAATGCCCGCACTCGAGCTGTGTGTACACAGAGGAAAAAGGGAGAGAATCGGACGTTCAATGAGGACAATTATGTCCGCACGGAGTGGCTAACTGGAAGCGCTAAACTTCAGCGTCTATTTTGCTGGCCATGTCTTCTTTTTGACAAGGATTCGTGCTCCCTGAACAATCCTTGGGCAACTTCAGGATTCATCGACCTTGCCAACCTGTCACGGGCAATTGAGAGGCACGGTAAATCCAAAAATCACATAGATTGTGTTATTGTCTGCATACATTAATAAGTAAAATGCTTAAATTAATAAGGAGAGTTTCAGCTGGAGAGTGCGTGCGGACCTTTCGGTTAGATAACAGGCGAGTGCAAGTCCTGCATCTGTGTGATACAAATGTGTGTAAAAATGATACCGGGTGCTGTAATCACTCATCTGGTTACGTTATTGACCACCCCCCCGACCCAAAAAATGGGCTTCCCCTACATTTTTCCCCACGCCACGCTACTGAAACTCACACATATACAATTCGATATGAACTGAAGAGCCGCATGAAACTAGGCAAAGAGCCGCATGCGGCTCGAGAGCCGCGGGTTGGCCACCCCTGACTTAACCAATACAAAAACACTCGCGGACCACCTAACACCACAAATATCCCAAAACACATCGTTTTTCTAGAACAGATTATAAATCGCCTGGAAATGGTACAAACAAGTGGCAACATGTGTGACGAAGGTGTTGCCCTGGGCTTTATCATGCAATAGAAGGTGCAACGTAAGCTCGTTCCATTGCGGAGATATTCCCACGAGAGTGCGGAAAACTTAAATGTATTTATTTATTTCAAATGTGAAATGTTACCAATATACTCACGGACCACTAGGGGGCGCTCACAGACCACCAGTGGTCCACGGACCACACTTTGAGAAGCACTGCATTAGACCAATCACTACCCTCTCAAATGGAAATATGTGTTTACATAAATGGTGACCACATCGTTTGAGACCCACTGAGAACTTAGACTAAGTTAACTATCTAAACACTCAGAGAGTCCTTTACCTCACCTGAGCTGAGGTTATCCCGAGCTTGAATGACACACAGAGACCAATCAAGGGCTTTGATTTATGATCTGTATGACAGTGGCCATGTCGGCAGGCCACATCATGTGGACAGCCAGTCACCCTGTGTGAGGCAGGCCACTTAACAGGCCAGAAGGAGGTGAGATCAGAGCAAGGGAGCGAGGGATCATTGTCTACAAGTTAATCGATCGCAGATGGCGTCGTGGTCACGGACGAATAAAAAAAAAAAATATTTAAAAAAAAATTTATAAAAAAAAAAAAAAAAAACTAAATGGGTCGCGAAATATACTTGGGCGGCCGTTAATATACCTGGGCGGCCCGCCCAAGTATAGTCTATGTGTGGGAAACCCTGCACTGGTACTTGCTTACCATGCTGCGAATGGATCTGGCCCT